>NC_137812.1:5365052-5369295 GCF_963921795.1 Nannobrachium achirus
TGAGAATTGTGGCTGGTTGAAGACCAGTCGAGCCGCAGCATTTTGGATCAGTTGGAGAGGCTTAAGTGCACATGCTGGGAGGCCAGTGAGGAGAGAGTTACAATAGTCAAGTTTTGATATGACTGATGTCTGGATGAGGAGATGGGCTGCCTCCTGGGTGAGGAAGGGTCTGATTCTACGGATGTTAGAGTGTGAACCTATACATGACCGGGTGACTGATGCAATGTGTGCCTTGAATGATAGCTGGCTGTCCAGGAACACACCATGGTTTTTAGCAGTTGGAACCGAAGTCACCAATGCATTACCACACACACACACACACACACACACACACACACACACACACACACACACTCACACTCACACTCACACTCACACTCACACACACACACACACACACACACACACACACACACACACACACTGTGTAACCCTATGCTATATACAGTATACACAGGGCCAGGGGTATGTACCTTTAATTTGCCTTTAAGAGTTGGCGGGCTGAGAGGGGGATTATGGGATACGCTTGGCGCGGTGTTGTTCTTCTTGTCAGGGAGAGAACAGTGTGTGACGGATGTTACAAGCAGTGATCTATTTTATTTTGTTACGACGAGTGATACTAAGTTAGAACCTTGGCTGTTCACTTTTCTTACTGGAATATATTTTGTTTATTAAACCACAAGTTCTCCAGCACGGACTCCTTGCTTCTTTTAACATGAACAAGTTAAAGGACAACTTTAGTTTTTTACAACAAGGGTTCATATTTTAGATTGTAATTAAAGAATATAAAAGATGAGTGTTACATTGATTTCATTTACTTTTTTCTATTGTTTTAGAGATTCTTATTTCAGTGGTGGGGGCATGCGTACAAGTGGCAAAATATGTAATTTTACACAGAATAAGCCCATTCCCAAGATACAACGCAACCTTTCATGGTTGGATGGGGGCTAGAAGTGTTACTATAAATAGCAATAAAGAAACTGCTGGCTTATTGTGTCTAAAAATACATATTTAGCCACTTGTACGCATGCCCCCATGCGTACGCATGCCCCACATTTTAGCACGGTAAACGCAATAAAACAATAGAACGAAGCAAATGAAAACATTTTAACACTCACTTTTTCTTTTCTCTAATTACAATCTAAAATATGAACCCTTGTTGTAAAAAAACAAAGTTGTCCTTTAAGGATTACTCTGTCACGAAGTGGAGGACGGTGGTTATAACACACCACTTCCTGAAATGGAACACAACAGAAGGCCACATAGATTCAAAATGGTATTTTTTACTCACAGAGGAAACACAACTGTTCGCTAGGTGAACGGGGGATTTTATTGTCAGCTATAATGGCGACAAATGGAGCCACTTTTTATCAAAATGTATGTAAACCTGTAGCAACAAGTAGTCAACAAACCAGTTCAAATGTCTCTGCACACATATTTGTTCAACCTGAATGCACAAACATACTTGAAAGTTGAAATGGCCATACTGTCTAATGTAATGATTTCTTGTTTCGTTTATTTTGTATCCAGTCCAAAAGCTACGTACACCTGGAGCAGTTAGTTTCAACAAACCAGTTCAAATGCAAATGTCTCTGCACACATGAGGAGTGTCCACGGTGCCTCTAGCCTAGTTCAGGCCGGTCCGGTGCATCTCAGGAACAGGACTTGAATATAAGAAGGAGCGTACTGGAGCAGACACTTTTAAAGCCTTTTTATTAATACAGGGTACAGGCACCCTGTATTAATAAAAAAGGTCTCTGCACACATATTTGTTCAACCTGAATGCACACACATACCTGAAAGTTGAATTGGCCAGGCTCTCTATGATTTCTTGTTTAGTTTATTTTGTATCCATGAACATAAATGTAAGCAAATATACACAAGCTCCGGTAGACTGACGCCATATGACTGGTGGTATTTAGAAATGCCATCAACAATCACTGAATGTCATTGGACCAAAATACTTAATTTCTTAATGTCAAGATGACGTGTGGTAGTATTTTGTAAATAATGTACGATGACAGTCCAACATATACAATAGGCTGTTACTGTATCAAATAGAGCAGTGTTTCACAAACTACAGTTCAAGGTCTCCCCTAGAGACTATGGGTCAATTTAGACCCCCCTAAAGGAACCCACAGAGTCCCTGGAATCCACTTTGAGAAACACTGAAATAGAGAAATCAAACCCTCGAATGCTTATGATACTTTTATCCATGTTAACTTGAGACTGAATGACAGGCATAATAATGAATGAGGCTTTGTGTTATAGGCAGGGCAAAGCGTGTAAAAACCTGATTAAAGGGTGCACCAAACTTTTCTCAATTGATTCTTATGTATTTTTACCTGTAGAATCCATTTCTGCAATATACATTTTTATAGTGCGCATAATTAATGAGATAATTAGCATTTTTGACTAATTATGCAAATTATCTCACTAATTATGCACAATACAACAATATGCTTTGCAGAAATGGATTCTACGGGAAGATTTACATAAGGATCAACTGAGAAAAGTGTGGTAAACCCTTTTATCAATTTTTGATGAATTCTTTCCCGTTCTTTCTGCCCATGTGTCAAATTATTTGTAACATGGGTGGAAATGACAGGACAAACCCTATTTAAAAAAATGATAAAAGGTTTTACCAAACTTTTCTCTGTTGATTCTTATGTATTTTTTCCTGTAGAATCCATTTCTGCAATATACATTTTTGTATTGTGCATCATTAATGAGTTAATTAGCATATTTGAAGCATATTTGACATAATGAGGGGAAAACACGAAAAACCTATATCAATTTGATAAAAGGGTTTAACAAACTTTTCTCAGTTGATCCTTATGTATTCTTTCCTGTAGAATCCATTTCTGCAATATACATTTTTGTATTGTGTGCATATTTGACACATGGGCTTTAATAATTGTATAATAAATATGCGTATGGATAATTTGGCTGTAGGCAGACAAAATTATGCAATTAGGCCACAGAATATTTACATTTGATCAAAATGAATCTATTTTTATATCCCTAGTGGAGGACCCCCGCCACTGCAGTGCACATAAAATGCTGTAACTCGGGCTAGGAGCGACCGGGAGAGCCGGGGCCGGTACCCACGCGTCCGCCTCGGCGGCGCGGAGACAGCCCTGCATAGAGCCCTGACCGCTGCCACTGCAGCCCCCTAAAAAGCCCATAACTCAGCCCCCCAGCGACTGGGGTGACCTGACGGTCCAAACTGGGACAAGACCATTGTCTGTCTGTTGCCAGTCTTGTCCCAGTTTGGTTCACTTGCAAACAGTTTCCACCAAGCCTGAGCAGAAAACCTCCCAGGAAATCAAAGTGCAGGGAGGAAGCTGATGATGAGAGCAACGATGAGAGCCTGGAAAGTCAAAGAAGGAAACCAAAGAGTCAACCTGCTAAAAAAGAGGCGGAAAATAAAAGATGCTACATCCTCTGAAAATGAATCTATATGTACTTCAGAAATGCCTTCTTCCACATCAGAGTCTGACACTGAGTTTGTACTCAGCAGTGATCCAGATGCATCAGATAGAGAGAGCGGATACTCAGATGACTTTTAACCAGTAAGACTCCCTAATTGGGAGATAAGCGTCAGGTCACCCCGGTCGCTGGGGCTGAGTTACAGGCTTTTTTAGCGGGTTGCAGTGGCGGTGGTCTGCCGCCACGGGTTGCAGTGGCGGCGGCCCTGCTCTACGCAGGGCTGTCTCCGCACCGCCGAGGCGGATGCGTGGGTACCGGCCCCGGCTCTCCCGGTCGCTCCTAGCCCGAGTTACAGCATTTTATGTTCTCTGCAGTGGCGGGGGTCCTCCACTAGGGATATAAAAATAGATTAATTTTGATCAAATGTAAATATTCTGTGGCCTAATTGTATAATTTTGTCTGCCTACAGCCAAATTATCCATACGCATATTTATTATACAATTATTAAAGCCCATGTGTCAAATATGCAAATTATCTCATTAAATATGTACAATACAAAAAATGTACATAGCAGAAATGGATTGTACAGGAAAGAATACATAAGGATCAACTAAGAAAAGTTTGTTAAAGCCTTTTATCAATTTGTTATAGGTTTCTCCTGTTATTTCCGCTCATATGTCAAATATGCTAATTAACTCATTAACGATACACAATACAAAAATGCATATTGCAGAAATGGATTCTAAAGAAAAAAATACATAAGGATCAACCGAGAAAAGTTTGTTAAACCCTTTTATCAAATTGTTATAGG
>NC_137812.1:5369495-5559495 GCF_963921795.1 Nannobrachium achirus
TACAACAGCATATCGTATATTGGAACTTTTTCACTATGGGTCCAAGAAGCCGACTAAATCTCTGTGACTGTGAGGCCTTGTGAGCCCCAAAAGGTCAGTAATCCCAGGGCCTCAAGTGCTTTTAAGGGGCCCCTGTATATCTCAATGAAATGCATCCAATATATCCTGATATGATAAGAATCTGTTTAATTACTAGTTTTGTATGCATGATTAAACTTTAGCCCTTGCATATCTGATCCTGTGAATATCGACTTGCTGAATACATTCATGCTGCCTCCAGGTGACTGATTTAACCTCTTGGGATAATAAAGGTATCTATCTATCCAATCAGTGAACTGCATGTCCTGTCCTCATCCATGTTTAATCAATACATCCCAACACATGTCAACATACATGAAGGAATTAAGAAAACACATGTTTAAATGTAAAAGTAGGAAATCCGATCAATAAAAAGGTGTGTGTGTGTGTGTGTGTGTGTGTGTGTGTGTGTGTGTGTGTGTGTGTGTGTGTGTGTGTGTGTGTGTGTGTGTGTGTGTGTGTGCGCGCGCGCGCGCGCGTTTTAATGATGAGCCAAATCAGCAATGAAGTATTCAAATATAGTGTAGATGAGTAACACTTCATGACCATCAGCATCAATCAACACCTCTATGTTGGGGTGGGGGTGGTTAAATGGGGTGGTGGGATGTGGTAGGGGGGTTAGAGATGTTGGAGGAAACTGGCCACCATGCAACCGAAGTCTACAGAGAATAAACCTGATAAGACACAATCTGACACATTACCATGGCTGTACCAAACCTGACGCTGTTGCTCTTTTTCATAGGTAATCTTTTAACTCTATTACTGATGTAATTACTGTTTATTCTTAACCGTGTTGTTATATTACCTGGATTCTAGACTATTACATAATGTTGTGTTAGACTTGCATTATTTGATATGTGGGTTTATTTATGATATGTGGGTTTATTTTGTTTCTTTTTCTGCCATGTACCGGGAAGTTTTATAATATTTTCTATTGTTAAATGTTGGACAAACAAGGACATTTGACTAAAAAAACGTTCTCTTGCTGTATAGTGGACTCGGTTGTGCACCTCTGGTGACAGCACTAATAGACCTACAGTATTTAATGCATCACCTCACCTGAGAAAGTCATGCATAAAATGTCACAGTGATGTCGATTTGACCGTCTAAGATGCTGAAGGCTTAATTGTTCATAATACTGTCTAGATAGATTAGGGGATGGTCTTACACGTTGATTTTATATCATACATGTACAGTGGTGCAATGGTGATTCAATGTTTGGGGCGTCACGAACGTCGGTCAACACCTACTATACAGGTCTATTGATATGCATATAGGCTTGTTTCTTTGTTAAAACAGTTGTCGAGGTGTGATCTTGGGGGGGTACAAGACCCCGGCTCCGAAAAGATATGGGTCGTCGGGGGGCGCGCGACCCAAGACCACGGCAACACTGCACATGTATATTCTCTCTGAGGCTATTGGCTAAGATGTTTGGCTTTGCTGTCCATTCCCTGGGAGGCCCGGGTTTGAATATCTGGTGTTATAATGGCACACAACAGCTTTGTTGGATACAAGCTTTTAACCGCTGTTTGTTAGAATAACATAACCTAAAAAAAACATGCTAAATTATGTTTCCCAGCTTGAGGGGGAAAATACAAGTATATATGGCGGACTTGAGTTGTATTGCAATGCGCAGCTGATTTACAAGTGACACCCCTAAACCTCTCCTCCTGAAAAGACACATAGGCGGAGAAAACATGCCCCTTCATCTAAACAAATTATTTTCTCTTCTGCTGCACACCTCATGCCCATCCTGAGAGAGAGAGAAAGAGAGAGAGAGAGAGTGGAATCAAACTTAAAAAAAATATATATACTCTGTGGAACACTTCTTGGAGAGAGGCTGCTTACTGATTATTGTGTATTGTATTTTGTACTGTTGGATTTAAACATGTTACTGAGGAAACACAGCTGCACAAAACCATTTCTTCAGAAGCATGAGAACGGAAACATTGGTTTTGTACATCTCCTCTCATAGCGAGTCTGGCAAGTGTGGCAAGGCTAAATGTAGAGAAATGAAGTATGTCCCCTTTAGTAAAAGAAAATAATTTTGACAACGTACTTTAGCTGAAATATCCCTAATCGGGAGATAAGCGACCGTCACGTCGCATTGACAAGGCAATCAGGAGGGAATATGGGAAATGGGACTGACATGACTTTAGAGATACTGTGTACCGCTTTGCGTGATTTTAGGAGCTGGATTTTAGGCCAAAATATGTAGGAGCAGTGTCCAAAAATATGTTTAGCAAAAATCGGCCTGGTGGTGGCGCTAGAAGAGGGCCATGTGAGAAATCAGGGGCGGAGGTTGTGATTTGCCATCCAAGTAGTGTCCCAGATAGCAAAAAATGTAGATTCAACGTTGACATATAGTGGGTAGTGTTGAATTTTGGTTACGATTGAAGACTGATGGTTTTTCTACATTGATTCACTGTTGTATTGCAGCGCAACATTCAAGGCTTGAAATGCCAGCATTGAATCTGCGTTGAATCTATGGTCCAAATTCAATGATTAAAATGTCAACATTCAATCAGCATTGAATCTATGCTGTTTGCCTTTTTCTTTTTCTTTTTTCTTGATGGGGGGAGGGGGGAGGCACACCCCTCCTCACACCCCCAAACGACTGTTTTTCGGTATAAAAATGAACTCTGCTCTGGCCAGGAGAATTTGGCAAAACTTTTATGGCCTGGGAACAAGTTTATTAATGGCCAACTATTTTCCTACGTTGATTCAACCATATTTTGCTATCTGGGTAGTATCAATATTCAAGTAGTAGTAGTATTAATATGCAGCTGGAACAGGGGGTCCCTGGAGCTCCGGGGGTCTTGGGAGGGGTGGAGGTTGTGGTTTGCCAGGCAAGGACTGTGTGTGCAAAGTTTGGCATGGTTGGGGCAACGGTGGCAGAGATATGAGTTGGGGAAAAGTGTGACGTGACGGACAGCCAGCATTTTCACGCGACAGGACCAACTACATCGGACTCAATGTCAAAAATCAAGTCAGAATAAGTGTATTTTATCTGAAAAAATATATAATTGATGCTGTGTGTTTTTTTATAACATTCCTATGTAAAATAAAATCCGGATTTATTAATATAATTATAGGCTATTAATTATATTATTAAAATTATTTATAGTATGTATTATATTTATAATAGTTGTAATAATTATTGTTATTATCATTATCAATCAATTTATTATCTAATATAATCTTTGCATAAGTGTTGTTCATCACATGAGAAACAATGCATTGTTGCATCAGCAGTTACAGGGTTAAGTTCCCAAACTTGGTTAGACCAGTGACATCACACAGAGTGACATCACACAGTGCTTTGATGTGCCTGCAGAGTGAAACTGGATTGAACCGGTTTGTTTGAATTGACTCAGTGACTCACTGCCACTGCTAGTGAGTGTGAATGCAGGCTGAAGGCTCTCTCATGGACTATATTTATATCTCCTTTTGGTAGGTGAAATTTAAACAATACTTAACCACTGGATAATGTATGTTAAGAATGTTGTCTGTGGTGTTTTTGTTTGTGGTGTTTCCTGAAGGGCCCATGCTAACCAGTAGACAAATACAAAGCTAATGCTAACTGATGCTAAAGTTACAGTACATCCTAAAGGAACTGAATGTTCCAACTGTGTTGAATAACTTATACTATGCCCTTTTGATAGAAGTGGCAGTTTTTTGGTTTTGTGTTATCATAGGTGCTTTGCTGTGTACTGTAGTATGTGTGGCTAACAAAGCTAACATTAGTTAGCAATTGTTCCATGTTAGCAGCATGTGTTGTTTGTAGCTAGCTAGCTAATGTCAATGTGCTAGTTGTTCAATGGTAGCAGAGAGTGTACAAATGGAACCAAACAACTCCTAACAGGTTAATTTGGTTCCATTTGTACACTGTTAGAGTTAAGGGGAGACCTTGACATTTTAATCTGTTGTTGACTGTTAGCCCCCAAAATAATCACATTTGAACTGCATGGGGAGTTTTGGGGACCTCCCAAAATATTCACATTTTAACTGGGGACCCTCCACCCACCAAGCACTTGGACTGCAGTGAGCTTGTAGATCTGCTATTTTCACATTGCCTCTTTCTTATATCAGCTGACAATTTGGCCAATGTTTGACCAGTTTGTATTTAGTGTTGTTTACTTTTGATGTTAGATCTTATAGTGGAGCTGATGTTAACACCACTGACACCAGCCAGACAAAATGACACATCTGACACTCAAAGGAGGCATGTGCTTGATCCATCATCATTTGTCAGATCATTTCATTTAATTTCTGGAATCAAATTGGTTTAATTAATTGATAACGTGTGTGTGTGTGTGTGTGTGTGTGTGTGTGTGTGTGTGTGTGTGTGTGTGTGTGTGTGTGTGTGTGTGTGTGTGTGTGTGTGTGTGTGTGTGTGTGTGTGTGTGTGTGTGTAATTGATAATGTGTGTGTGTGTGTGTGTGTGTGTGTGTGTGTGTGTGTGTGTGTACACACTGTAGGAAGAGTCCTTCAAGGCGTGTTAAAGAGGACTACGCAAATCACTGCCTTGTTTCCATACCTGGCCGATCCCTAGGGCACTTTGGGCTATGTAAGTACATAATACAAGTCTAACTTCTTTACTCCTCACTCCTGAAATTGCTCGAAAAGACAAGAGTGAGATTTCAACTAAATTTCAACAAATGTTCTATATGCTGACCCCAACAAGTTGATCGCCACAGATGTCAGACCTGTTGACCTTGATTTTAGCAATTCTCCAGACAAGGGCATGTGTTTAGTTTTTTAAGGAGAAAAATAAAACACGTTCTTGTTTTTTAGGAGCAGTATTACAATCCAGTAGATGGGAGTGGGTTTCTTGCATGGAGAGTTAAAACACTTCAAAACGAAGCCTCAGAGGGACAAAAGAAGAGAAGAAACACTCAGCCACTGACAGGTATGTGATTTTGATTATAGTTTGAATTTCACATGTTAAGTTATTTTTTAATGTGCAGGCCTATAGTGCATTTTTGCTACTGTGGTGGGCATCGCAAGGGGGTCCAGTAAAAAGACAAGTGGCCCTCTGGTGTAAGGGGTATAAACTGTCTTAACGTTTTTGAGAAACTAAACCCAACATCACATTGTAGCAAATCGCGTGGGTGCCCACTAGGCCACTTGTTCCCAAGCAGTGGGTCGGGATCCATATGTGGGTCGCAGACAATTTTTTTAACGTCCCTTATATTTGTATAAAAAAGTAGTTAGTGAAAATGGCCTAAACTAGTGAAAACAGCAGATCTACAAGCTCACAATGCGTCGCACCGCATTGTGAGCTTGTAGATCTGCTGTTTTCACTAGCTTGGGTCCTGGGCAAATGTCTAATGTCTCTTGAGCTAATAGTTTGGGAACCACTGCTCCAAGCCATGGCCCATTGGTCAGAACTAGTCCCAAGTCCCAACATACCTTTCTCCTAACCCCTACAAGTACATACCTTTCTCCTAACCCCAACAAGTTGATCGTCACAGATATCAGACCTGTTGACCTTGATTTTCGCAATTCTCCAGACAAGGGCATGTGTTTAGTTTTTTTAAGGAGAAAAAATAAAACATGTTCTTGTTTTTTAGGAGCAGTATTACAATCCAGTAGATGGGAGTGGGTTTCTTCAGCTAACGACAGAAACCCAGTGTCTTGAGGGCATCGCACTGATGATGGTCAAGGAGAAGATGAAACAGACCTTCACCCATCGCCAAACAATGGTTCATGACCCAGTGAAGTCCTCTGAAATATTCACCACCTTTACAAGATTTCTTGACATTGCAGGAATGGTATGTCGCTCTTGAACTGTCTTGCCTTAAAGTCAAACTGAAATAAAAAATGACTTTAAACAGATCACATCCCTGGTCATAGGGTGAACCCATTAAAATGTATGCCATGTTGTTTGTATTCCATCCTGTCTGCAGATACAGGATTTTCTGATGTTTGGTGATGACATCGCTGCAGAAGTGGCCTACTTACTCACTACATGCAGTAAGTCCTTGAACAAAGCTGTGGACTCGCCCAGACAGGCGACCATGTAGATCTGCTTCATAATGCTGAATCCACAACAGAAGAACTGGAAAATGGTACGCTGGAATTAAAGGAATAATACTAATGGAAGAGGGGATGGTTTTGAAACCAAAATGTAAACAGATTTTAGTAAAAATGTCTTTGTTTCCCCCCACCCTTTTATTTTCAGGATGGGACAGTGAGATGTCCTCCATCTTGCCTTATCCACCACATGCCACCCTCACCTCAAGGCCGCAACGAGACCAGGAAAGCTCTCAGCCCGACAAGCCATTGACCACCTTTTGAAGTTTATCTAGGTAAGGTTACAGTTCAATTAAAGTTTTTAAGATGGCTCACTGTACTGTCCCTAATATTCACCCTTAAAACTATACTTTTCTGAAATTATGCGATGACCATGCTCATCTGTAATCAGCGACTGCCCTGTGATATGTGTCTGCTTCTAAATCTAAATACAGAATGAAGAAATTCAAAAACTGTCCTGGGTGTTCCCAAAATTAGATGCTAAAATGACAAAAAGTAATTTTGAAATTGGAATATCTCTTTAAGTTACTCTAGACCCCCGGGTGTGTTGTTATAAATATACCCTACCCTGGCTGGGTCACCCACCATTCACAAAAAATTAAGCATAGTGTTGCAGTTGTCAATTCTGTCAGCTCATTTCTTTGTCTCACTTGAAACTTTACATTTTCTGTTTACTGGAGAGATGGGGAGAGAAGGTTGCCATTGAACAATCCCTGCTACTGAGAAAATAAATATTCCATAGCAATGGCATAGCAATGACTGTTATCAGAATATAGCGCTATTTAACACTTATTTGTTGTTACTCAACCTTTGAATATGTTGGGATTGCCATAATATTTTTTCCTCTTCATTCCAGGCATTGAACACCTGCAAGCTCTACAGGGACTTGTTGAGATGGTTGGGGACATGGAGATGGCAGATCCAATGTGAAAAGTTTATGTGTTGGCCATTGAGGTGCAAGAGCTATATCCAGGTATGTATAAATGTATTATGGATTTTACATTTTTGATGGTACGATTATAGTCCAGGTAAAAATTTGGGAGGTAGACGAACATGTTCAATATACATTTCACACTACAGTGAGAAGATTAACTATCTTAACTATATCCCATACTACGCGTTGTGATCTGTTAGAGCTAGAAAGTTAAGTTTCCTTTAGGCCTGCTTTACACTGGCAGTCAAATCCAGCCTAAATCAGATCTGAGTCACATTCAGATTGGAATCTGATTGGCTTAAATGGTCACATGGAACCAATCAGATTCCAACCCGGATGTGACACAGATCTGATTCAGGCTGGGTTTGGCTGCCAGTGTAGTCTGTTTCCATGGTCCACTTGAAGAGCAGAAACTTTGTGAAATGTGTTAATCATGGAATCTCTGTTCACTGGCTGTGGACTCTGTGTTCTCGTTGGAACAGGTAGCCATTCACCACAGTGCTAAGAAGGACTGCAGTCGCCTGTTCCACCAGTTGTTTGACAAATTCTTCACGACTGAAGAACTGAAGGATGCAGTTGTCACAGGGAGGCATGGTGTTGTTCCAGAGCTCGAGGGCAAACATATGCTGGACCCCACCAAAGTGGAAAAGATTCAAAGTAAGTTTATCTTACACTTACACGTTTTGTAAAGTATATTCCGATATACAGTATGATGTCACCATTGCATTGGTTATATGTGGGAAATAATGTGTCTGATACATTGTGCAGTAGTTAGTAAAGAAATGCTGCCCAGCTTCAACATGATGTTGCAGTGGTGAGAGTCTCTCCCAGTCTAGTCAAATACTTTTTAATGTAATATTGTAACATCCCCCACTGACTGAGCAAAGGACCGAACATGGGGACAACTAGCCCCATATAGAACCTCACTCTCCCCTGCATACCGTTGTGCTCCTCGAGATGAGGTCGTAAGCGGATATCCCTATGCCTCCACAAAAAGTAAAGGTAGTTCCATGCTCCCAGAGTATGATTTTCCATCCCGCGGTGCATAACAGTATGCAGCAGAGGTTCTATATGGGCTAGGGGAAAACATGTTTAATGTGCTATTATAGCTAATTTCATCTTCTCTGTCTCCAATCTTACGGTATAGCACCGAAGCTGGATGGAAGGCAGTATCGGTGGACTGGTTGGACAACGCTGAGGTGATTCACCGCAAGGGGAAGAGCAGGCTGTTCTTCCTGAGAAGACTGGGATCGTTTAGCCACCAAACTGTTATGCCAGGGTTTTTTTTTTAATTAATGTGGAATAACGTGCTGGGGAGGAACTGAGCGAGTGACACCTTCAACTCAACAGACTGGTGAGGAAGGCGGGCTCCGTTGTTGGGTTCTCCTTGTAGGGGGTGGAGGATTGGCCAGGGTGGAAGCTGGACACAAACTTGAAGAAATCCTCCCACCCCCTCCACCTTAAGACAGAGGAGCCGATAGATTAATCTACCCAGGACGGAGATGTGAGAGACTGGGAAAGTCCTTTGTGAATGTTATACAATGAGAGAGAGACACAGCGGTCGTTTGGACAACTGTAACTTAACTGGAATAATTGTTACTGACTGTTCCTGTGCGGCTTTGCTGGGAGTCCAGCCCATGTCACTTCTGCTTTTTTGCACTGACCAATGAACATTTTGCATTCTCTGTAAGTATGTGCCTGTATGTTACAGTTTTTTTCGATTGCTAAAACACATTTTTCAAAACTGTACGTTTGTTTCAAAACTGCACACACAAAACTCCAAACATCAAACACAAATTGCTAAACCCTGGCATCCCTTTGCAAAACAACTCTTTGCCATCAAATCTCTTAACATGTTCACAAAATGGAACTCGTGTTTTCATTTGGTAAACACAGCCATATTTTCACATGACACACACATGCATTCATTGAATAAACACAACTAGCTTTTGGCTGAACACTACCAAGCATGAACAGAACACTGAACAGCAAAATTGAAAACACAATTGTCGAAATGGAACACACTGAATGAATGTCAATTACTCTGGTAAATGAACCAATTCCCTTTTTGTAAAATGACCCAGTGTATGCCCACTTCTCTCATAGACAAACATAAAACAGCACACAAATATGCAGACAAAACATTTTATTGACTGTAGGTCTAAAGGTTTACCCCCAAACACTCCAAACAAGCCCACAACGCGTTGTGTGCTTGTAGATCGGCTGTTTTCAATAGTTTTGTGCGACAGTCTTGTATGATGTAGCAGGGCTTTTCTTTACCAAAAGCCGTACACATTTGAAACTTGGAGATACAAGTTTTCTGCCCGACAGTGACGATATTTTAGTGATTATGTTGCGAGGAAAACGTTGAGCCATTACATAATAGCCATTTTGGTTAGAACTGACTGAAAATAACTTTGTACTTCAAGTTTAAAATTATACTAAATAATATTTGAGTGTCCAAATAAATTCCAAATATTATCAAATGATCTCGCGGCACCCCTGGACTGCCGTCGTGGCACCCCAGGGTGCCCCATCACCCACTTTGAAAACCCCTGGCCTAGAGTGCCGCATGAAGCCCTGACAGGCCTCAAAGCCCACATCTCCACAAGCCTCCTCCATGGCCTGAAGCAGTGGGACCTGGCTCTGAATTGCTCGCCTGACCCGAAAGTTTAGAGATTTGAATATTTGTGTGTTGTGGATTGATGCTATGAGATTTTATGTGAGAAGTGTGTGCAAACCTGAAAAGTGTGTCTTGTGTTTTGACAACAAGGTGATGTGAAATTTGTCTTAACCCATCTAGACCGGGACAGCGTTTTGTTTTTGAACTTGGACTTTTTTTTCCCTTCTTTTTGCAGATTTATAACCTTGTATGTTCTATATTTCATCTGTTTTGTTCTATATATCATCTGTTGAAGCAGTTCAAAGCAGGACTAAATGCCTTCAATTCAGTTTAATAAATGTGAAGATTCTAATCTCATTGTATTTTTATATTTTCACATTTTGGGAAATGTATGGTAATTTTGAACAAGATCTAGCCTTACAGTGATCAGCATACACATAATTTAAAATGTACATGCAGATTACCATTAGGTTGTTGGATGATCAGGATAAATATTGATTCCTAACATGATTCAGTATGATCAATTTATAAATTAAATCGGTGTTCTATTCCTGATGTTGATTCAACATAAAATCAACTAAAATGTGCATGCAGATTACCATTTAGATGATGGTTGAATCAATGTTGATTCCTAATGTTGATTCTACATTAAATCAACTAAAATGTGCATGCAGATTACCATTTAGATGATGGTTGAATCAATATTGATTCATAACGTTGATTCAACGTAAAATCAACTAAAAATCAGCTTGCAGAATACCATTTAGATGATGGTTGAATCATGGTTGAATCAATGCTGAAATAGTGCTTAAACACCAATGTTGAATCAATATAAAATGGCGTTGTGATTTCAGCATAGTTTCAACGTTGGTGTTGAATATTGATTCAACCGTTCTGGCCAACTATTTTGCTACGTTGATTCAACCATATTTTGCTATCTGGGTGTGCAAAGTTTGGCATCGATAGGGCCAACGGTAGTGGAGATAAGATTAGGGACAAAAGTGTGAAGTGACGGACAGGCGGACAGACATGCTTTTCATAGTAACTTGCTACCTGACAGTCGCAAAAAGCAGGAGGGGTCCAATATGTGAATATGCTCTAGTAGTCTAATGATTCAAACCAACAGGATGCCTTACTACTTGATATCATTTGAATTACAGTAGTTACCAATGTGTAATTGTTGTCACTCTGATATTAGTTTTTTGGTAATGTTGTTCTGACAGTCATATCACCTCATGTTTACAGTGATGAACACATCTCATATGACGGTGGTGAAGGAGAAGCTATCTGTTGGAGGATCCATCACACTACCTTCCCCAAAAACGCAGAATGGAGCTTTGTATTTAAATAATTCAGTTATTGCTGTGGTGGTAAACAGAGAAAGCATGATCATGCAACATTTCATAAACAAACTTCACTGGAATAAAGTCTCTGGACTGTTTACAATCACAGGACTGCAGAGAAGTTATTCAGGGATTTATAAAGTAGAAGATACAACTACAAGTGTTGTTACATCATATCATCTCATTGTTTATGGTAAGACAACTTTGTAACAACATTTTGGAAATAATTCTATTATCTATCTATAATTCTATTAAAAAAAAAGAAAAAAAAAAAAACAGCCCTTTGGCTGCCAACAACTAGCCTAATTCTGTCTCATTCAACGTGTGGTTTATGGTTTCCAAATCAGAGAAGTAATTCCATGTCGCATGTCTTGATTGTCCACTAATTGTGTCCTCTCAGATGCTGCACCGATGCCTGCTGTGAACGTCTCTGATGTGAGCAGTGAGAGCTGCAGCTTGGTGTGTTTCATAGAGAAGGATGATGAGACAGTTCTCTACTGGTACAAAGGAGAGAAGATAGTGAACCAGAGCAGCAGCCTTCCCTCTCTTCCTCTCACTGTAGATATGGAGGGACTGAACTCCTCTTACAGCTGTGTGGCTGCCAACCCTGCTAGCAACAACACACTGTCACTCAACATCACAGCACTCTGCAGTGACAGTGACAACAGCCTGGTTACAAGTAAGGACAGTTCCACCACATTTTATATTTTTTTTTATTGTTTTTCTTTTATCTTTAGTCCTATCTTTCTCATAATGAATTTTAGCTAATTTCATGTTCATCACTCACAGATGAAGACAGCAGGATAGGAGTCGGACCATCATATTATTGGTTGCTGTTACCGGTTGCTGTTGTTATCATCACAGCAAACTTTGTCGCAATAATAAAGACAGAAAGAACGTAAGAATCTATTAACAATTTGTATTACTTCATAGCTCAGCCTAGAGCATTTCGCCCCTTTAACCAGGCAGACAAGTAAGAACAAATTCTTATTTACAACTGTGTCATGGCAAGAGGGAAGGCCTCTTGAGGGCGAGGTGGTCAGTGGCTAAAATATAAAAAGAAACTCAACAAACCAATTTTTTTTTAAATATCTAGTATTATAATTATTCTCATGTTGTTATATTGTATTATTGTTGTTTGCACATTATTGTGGAACATGGCACGACAATGCTTGTTGTGAAAAATAGTACCCTCTTCAATCTTATTTCACTGGTTGTTGTATATCCAGTCAAGCATTACTGTACTGGATACGGATAACCTATATATATAGGTACACTGGTTTTCAGAATATCTGACTGAAGAGACAAGCTAAAGTCTTCTCAGGTTATCTTGTGACTTATCCCCATCTCCCCCTTGTGTTAACACCAGAGAATAACATACAGTATGTCTCTCCACTCCCCTGCAGGGTGAAGCAGCTGACAGGTTGCAGTATGCAGCTCTGAGCTTCAACCACAACTCAACCAGGAGACAAAGAGGTCATCGTTACTCTGCAGTGAGGCATCAAAACATGGAGTAAAATGTTCCTTCCACACTGCTTACAGTTACCATATGAACTTATATAAGGATTATTATAGTGTATAGACCTATCACTGTATGTCACTTCCTTCATCCACATTTGGTTTGGAGTGTTCATCCATCCACTGTTTACAGTGTGGCTGAACTCTGTTTTCATATAGTAAATTACCTCTTGTCTATTGTGTTAAGTGTGTTGATGACAGATGACAGTAACCCATAGACACCATGGACGACAACACCTCTATTATGAACTCATTATGGACAATTAGTAAGAAATGCAAACATACATATTTGTTTGTATTTGGACCACCCGGTTCAAAGACAGACACCAATGTGTGTCTTGTCTGTTCCAATAACCTATATTGTATGTCATGACCAACCGCCCACACAGTGAGCTGTAGTGTCAACACACCAAAACAAAACAGGTTTCCACTGTGCTTTGACCAATGACCCAGAACCTCCAGAGCCTTTACACAAGCTGTCTCTGTTCCTCTCAAATCATGGCCGCTTTGTGCTTATTGTTTTATTAATATAGCTATATAGTTATATTCATACAGCACTCTACCACTCCACCTGCTTTTTTTTATTTATTTTTATTTTAGAAAATGTGCCAGTTGGAATTTAAAAGGTGTTTTGTGTCACTGCTAATTTGGGTTATTATAACCGTCAATTTGTTTGTCAACTCAACAACCTTCTTGGGAATAAAACATCTGAATTTTGTGGATGAAGATGTTGTGTGTGGAAAAACACACGATTCTGAAAAATAAAACTGCAGAGTTTACTGCAGTGAAAGACTAGCCTTGCGCTGCCAGCCTCTTTCACACACTTTGTTGCACCACCACCAACAGGGGGTGGTGTTGCGGTCTGGAAACCCAGGTTAGTGAAAGACAGGCCTACCGTGCAAAGCAAAGTAGTGAATGATGGACCACGACCATCTGTACCTGGTAAAAGCATCCTGTGTGAGAATGAAGATGTATCTTCTTCCTGCTCCTATTTCATTTTGTGGATTATGTAAAAGAAAATAATAGTGAATGTAATCATGTAAAACTGTAAATGGACCAAATAAAAATGACAATACAGCTACAGTACAATATATTGTGTGATGTTTTTAGTTTTTAAAGGTCAGAAGAATTTCACTCAATACAGTAACAGCTTTTTGTTTGCAGTGTCTGATATAACAATTATTACTCAGTAGCACCAGCTACTGAGTATGGGATGTGGACAGTAGTACAGTGATTTGTTTCATTGTTTCAATGTGTATTTGTTTCATGTTTATTTTATGAAAATTCACAATGACATATCAACTCACGTCAATCGTAGTAAGTAGGCTACATATTATCAGATTGTCTCCTCTAGGCTGTAAGTTGCTGTGACATTGAAGCTGCAGGCCTGACTTCCTGTCCTATCTCTCTGTGGGATAACGACTGTAGCTACCCTGACTTCTGCCCACAGTCAGTACACCGCATTCTGATTATTTTTTCTTGAGACATCTATTGCTGCATTATATTGTACATTGGCCATTACAAACACACTCTCGTAATTCAGGTCATTTGACTTTTGGGGCTGCAATGAAGCTTACATGGAATTAATTAAGTCTAAACTGTTCAGACTAATAACAAAGCTTAAAGGGGAGAACCACCCATTTTCAACATTGAAGGATTGATTTGGGGGTTTGGCTTGAAAGGTACACTGTGATGATGTCATCACGGTGTACTTTGCAATACAAACCTCACAATCAATCCTCCAGTACTAGGCAACACAGAAGGGGGGGGACCAATGCATTTTCTTATTTCAACTCAAAGGTATATTAATGACAGTTCATTGTTGAAAATGTGTGGTTCTCCCCTTTAACAGGGACTGATGAGAATACCTTCCACTCAAATTAGTTGTATTGTCTAACTCCAGAGTAGACACAAACATCTTCCCTGTCCCTTTGTCTTCTTAGTCTGCCGTTATTGTTCACACTCACAGCAGCGTAATGGAGGTCGTCAGCATCTCGGCCCTGACGAGACAGACAACAGGAGGACGTAATGTGAGATCAAAGGAAATGGGTGAATAATGCACGAATATGATCAGAGCGGACATTTTAACTTCCCAATCTTGTGATGCTGTAGTGGGGTTACATGTGGGTGTCTGACTGTGACTGAATTTGAAGATATTACTCACCTCAGAATCACAGGCTGCAGAACTTCTTGGATGAGAAGTGTTCCCTGCATATGAAAGATACAATGAGTGAGTAACTGATGCAGCTTGAAAACTAAATTCCACATGAAGATTTCACTTGTCAAATGCCACCTACGTCTGCCCTCAGGGCATCTTTTCTTGTCCATGTTGTAAAGGATGTAAGATAAGACGAAGATTGAGATCAAGGCAACTGCCAAAGCAGCACCCAGTCAATACACCACGAGCAGAGACACCGTGGCCACGTCTGTTTTGATGGAACACCAAGGTAAGCAAAAGCATATCCTTTCATTTATTTTTTCTTTTGTACATTCAGGATGTTTAAAAGAAGAACAAATGTGTCACACACCAGCTCCATATGAAGTAATGTATTGACATTTCAGCCTGCTGGCCTTCATCAGAATGATAGGCCAGTAGGCCGAAACATTAATACATTAAAAATAACTTCACATTGAACCTTTTTAAAGTTTGTTTCTTGTATTCGGCACCTCACTACAGCCGTTGGTGTGCATTAACTTTTGCAATAGCATTCAAGATCTAGGATAGGGGTCTTCAACGTTTTCAGGCCAAGGACCCCTTAGTTAAGCGAGAGATGAAGCAGGGACCCCCACAACCTTTTCAGAGATTCCATTTAGTTTAATCGTTTGACAGCACAATCATCAGTGTATTTTGGATTCACGTCAATTTGTGTTTTCAGATATTTAACCCCTTGAACCATCCATACTTAATAAACTTGACCTTTCACTCTGTACTTAGTCTGCTCTTTTCCCCCTCTACACCAAAGCTCTTTGCTAAAAATAGACGATCTACAAGCTCACAACGCCTCTGTAGATCTGCTATTTTTGGCTAAAGTTCTCAGAATATGGACCACTAGTTCAAGTGGTTATAAATATAAAAAAGGAGAAAAAAACATTTTGTCTTTAAAAGATTTGGAGTACCACCTGTTGAAGACCCATGATCTATGATAATTACCTACCCACAATCTCCACTCTTGTTCCATTTCCAAGCAGTATGCGTCCGCATGAGGCTACAGCACAGTAGTAGGTTCCAGCGTCAGCCACGGTCACATTCTCCACAGGGAGGCGATAGACACAGCTGTGGTTGGTGGATTGCGCTTTGGAAGGCTCTTTGCACTGCCCAACATGGGAATAAACCATTCCAAGCTGTGATCTGCCATCTCTGAACCAGTAGACTGTGGGGTGTTCTCCGTCACAGGTGTCAGTGTGTACTGTGCAGTTCAGTGTCACACAGTTTCCTATCTGGACTGACTCTGTTACTGGCTGCTGAGTAATGTCCGGGGTGTTGGAATGGGTACCCTGGACATTAAGGAAGACACCTTGGGCGAATGTAACCGCAGCGATGCCTGTCATCGCGCAGAAATACGTAGCCGAATCTGACAGGCGGAGGTCGTTGATTGTGAGGCGGCTTATTCCCCCTTCGTTTCTTCCAGAGAAATTCAAATTCTTGAACTCATTGTAAAACGTTGGTATTTGGACATGCTTCATGGCGGTTGATATAAGCTGAGGTTTATTTCCCATAGCTTGCTGGTACCACAGGAGAAGCATCTCGGCATTCTCTCGGTAGAAGCATTTCAAAGTCACGGACTCTCCAACCTTGGCTGTGATGACTCCACTGTCCTGGTGCAGGACTGCAGGTTGAGTAACAGCTGGATCACAGCCTGGAGGATAAATGTTCACATACAGAACCTTAGAGACTGTGTCATTGATCATGAACATAATTGCCTTAAACGTCATACAGATTTTCAGGTTTTATACCATTTCACTCTACCACCGTGCACCACTGGTGCGCTATCCAAAAAATCAGCACACCAAATTCCATATTTTGTATTGTTCTAGATGCCTCATATTGACAATCATATTGTCCAGCCTTCATCATCAGTGTGAATTAAAATGGTGTTCACCACACCCAATGTAAAATATGTGAAGTGAAACAAGTGAAAATTCAAAAATACTCACTTATATCAACCAGAAGTAGAAAAAGGATGCAAAGACTCATCGTCTTCGAAGTTCTTGCCTGTACTGTAAAATGTTTACTGAAGCGCACAGCTCTTTTGAAGGGGAAAATCTCGCTTTTGCGAACGCCCATCATTTCAACCGGAGGGTTAGCGACTCACTCCACGGAGGTTAAGGTTAGGGTGGGGGTTAGAGTCGGGTGTCGAAAAGATGACATGTAGTAACAGCGCCACACTCCCCTTTTGAAGAGACTGACCTTGTTCATGATTGGCTGACCTGCTTTCTGATACCGCATGCCAGGCCTGCAATATTGTCATTTTAGGGGCAAGGCCACTTGGCCTTTGTTTTGTTTTTTTGTCAACGACATGCCATCTAAGCGGGTTTAATACTGGAAGTCAGTGGAGGTGTGTGCGTGTGTCAGATAAGGTCACATGTGGCGCCTGCGTAGTACCTCCTGATACTGTGTAGGATTCGTTTGTCCACAAAGATGAAGAGTGCTGGGTGGGCGTCCTACTGGCCAAAATCTGGGGCAAAATAGATCAAAGTTACAAATGATAGCACACTTGAAAGCATGAATGCTAGCCTGTATTAACCCATGGGGTTTGGACTCAAATGTAGGCTACTACTGGTGTGCCATTGACTGTGTCATTGTGGGCTCGCCTATAGGCGAGCACACTTTAGTTATTGTCATTATTTCTATACTATACTATACTATACTATACTAGAAAAATATTGTTCCTTCGAAACAATTGTGGGCTCGCTTCTAGCCAGAAAACAATGGCTATAAAAGTACAAAATGTCAAGATCGCAGGCAGTGCTCTCTTTGACGTTACTGACGTCAAAGATTGGTCCATTTTTTCCAAAAATGTTATGCAAAAGTTGACCCGCTGGTGGCGCTATAACAGGCCAATGATAGAAGGGTGGTATCTGTTCCTTGACCTATTGGGAATGTGCTTGCAAGATTTCACGCACATCCCAGGCTGTGTTCATGATTTGAGGTGTTTTTGGCTTTGGCCACTTTATCGCTGCTTGCAGCTATATTTATTATTATTATTTTATTATTTTATTGTATGCACTTCATAGGCATGTTAGATAAAGGTCCTTAGATTGTGTGTAGAATGTTTCATGCAAATTGCTAAAAAGAAATCCTAGAATAAAAACGGTTTTAAGCGTTTCACAAACTGCTCAAAATGATATAGCGCCCCCCTTTGGCCAATTGGGGTATGATTGGTTTTAGTGATATTTGAAATAACACTCTACATCTTTGCCAAATGCCATGAACATGCTACGTTGTATGTATGATTTAGAGGCAGAAGAATAATTTGCATAAAAATGCAATATTCATTTAATTATTTAAAAAAGCATGTTTCAATTTTAAAGAAATCCGATCTGACAGATCTTTAGATATCGGTCCAAAGTTCACGTAAAAAAAGTTTTGTGCACGTGACACGAAGATTTCAGAATAAAAGCGGGTTTACGCGTTTTACAAACTGCTCAAATTGGCGGAAAATCTAAGGGCGGAGCTTACTTAACAACGACACAGATGTCTTCCGCTTGAGTCAAAGCACGCGCGTAACAAGTTGCATGTCTTCAAACGAAACGAGTCAAGACTTATGCCCGTTTGAAGTTTGAATTTTCAAACGCTTCGTATAGCGCCCCCCTTTGGCCAATTGGAATAAGATTGGTTTCAGTGATATTTGGACTAACCCTCTACATGTTTGCCAAATGCCATGAAAGTAACACTTTGCATGTTTGATTTAGAGGCAGAATAATAATTTGCATAAAACCGCAATATGAATTGAATTATTAAAAATTAATGGTTTAACGTACAAACTTCTCACCACATAGACTGTATAGGTATTGGTCCAAAGTTCATGTGGAAAAAGTTTTGTGCGCGTAACGAAAAAAACCCAGGAGGAGATAGATTTTTACTGTTTTTCATATTATTCCGAATTGTGGGAGACCTAAAGGTCAGAGGTCAAAAGTTAGAGGGTAAAAGTTGTTCGGCATGAGGAGACGCATACGTGTATACAGGTTTCATGGCTGTACCTAAAACACAGCATGAGCTATACCTGTTCAAAGTTCGCACTTTCGAAGGCTTCCTACAGCGCCACCATTTGGCCGATTGCTATAAAAAATAATAGCACACTTCGCCACTGTAAACTGAACACATTGATGTTTTTATTTTCATTTTCTCACTAAGTATGTAGGAGTAGAAAGGAACCGAAGATCCCGTCTACTGATAGATAAATAAACAAATAAATAATGACAATATCTAAAGTGTGCTCGCCTTATAGGCGAGCCCACAACTAGAGCAAGTTCTCCTTCAAACTTCGGTTTCCTATAACTCCTACATACGTAGTGAGAAAATGAAAATAAAAACATCAATGTGTTCAGTTTACTGTGGCGAAGTGTGCTATTACTTTTTACAGCAATCGGCCAAATGGTGGCGCTGTAGGAAGCCTTCGAAAGTGCGATCTTTGAACAGGTATAGCTCATGCTGTGTTATACATACAGCCATGAGACCTGTATACACTTATGCGTCTCCTCATGCCGAACAACTTTTACCCTCTAACTTTTGACCTCTGACCTTTAGGTCTCCCACAATTCTGAATAATATGAAAAACAGTAAAAATCTATCTCCTCCTGGGTTTTTTTCGTTACGCGCACGAAACCTTTTTCACATGAACTTTGGACCAATACGGTCAAACTGTCTGGTCGGATTTCTTTTAAAGTGAAATATAAATTTTTAATAATTCAATCAATATTGCGGTTTTATGCAAATTATTCTTCGGCCTCTAAATCATACATGCAAAGTTACACGTTCATGGCATTTGGCAAAGATGTGGAGGGTTAGTCAAAGTATCACTGAAACCAATTTTATTCCAATCGGCCAAAGGGTGGCGCTATACGAAGCGTTTGAAAATTCAAACTTCAAACGGGCATAAGTCATGACTCGTTTCGTTTGAAGACATGCAACTTGTTACACGCGTGCTTTGACTCGAGCGGAAGACATCTGTGTCGTTGTTAAGTAAGCTCCGCCCTTCGATTTTCCGCCATTTTGAGCAGTTTGTAAAACGCGTAAACCCGCTTTTATTCTGGAATTTTCGCTCCACGTGCACAAAACTTTTTTTACGTGAACTTTGGACCGATATCTAAAGATCTGTCGGATCGGATTTCTTTAAAATTGAAACATGCTTTTTTAAATAAATTCAATGAATATTGCAGTTTTATGCAAATTATTCTTCTGCCTCTAAATCATACATGCAAAGTAACATGTTCATGGCATTTGGCAAAGATGTAGAGTGTTAGTCCAAATATCACTAAAACCAATCTTACCCCAATTGGCCAAAGGGGGGCGCTATATCATTTTGAGCAGTTTGTGAAACGCTTAAACCCGTTAGGATTTTTTTTGCAATTTGCATGAAACATTCTACACACAATCTAAGGACCTTTATCTAATATGCCTATGAAGTGCATACACACAAAAAAAATAAAAATAATAATGAATATAGCTGCAAGCAGCGATAAAGTGGCCAAAGCCAAAAACACCTCAAATCATGAACACAGCCTGCAATGTGCGTGAAATCTTGCAAGCACATTCCCAATAGGTCAAGGAACAGATACCACCCTTCTTACATTGGCCTGTTATAGCGCCACCAGCGGGTCAACTTTTCCACAACACATTTTTGGAACAATATGGACCGATCTTTGACGTCGGTAACGTCAAAGAGAGCACTGCCTGCGATCTTGACATTTTGTACTTTTATAGCGATTGTTTTCTGGCTTGAAGCGAGCCCACAATTGTTTCGAAGGAACAATATTTTCTAGTTGATCATGTGGTCTTAAACGTCATACAGACTTTCAGGTTTTATACCATGATGACATGTAACTCTACCATCATGCTCTGACCAGCGCTATCCGAAAAATCAGCACTCAGAAATAACCATGCCTCATATTGACTAGATGACAAACATTTTGTCTGTCCAGCCTTCGGCATCATTGTGAATTAAAATGGCGTCCACCACACCCAATGTAAAACATGTGAAGTGAAATAAGTGAAAATTCAAAAATACTCACTTATATCAACCAGAAGAAGAAAAACGATGCAAAGAGTCATCATTGAAGTTTTTACCTGTAATGTAAAATGTTTACTGAAGCGCACAGCTCTTTTGAAGAGACTGACCTTGTTCATGATTGGCTGACCTGCTTTCTGAAAAAAAAAACGGAAAATCGTGCATCGGGTCGGGTCGAGGCCGGGCACTGCACTACCTGCTGCGGCGGGGAACGCGCGTGCCGAAGTCTGTGTTGACTCATTTGGCGTACGAGATGTCAGAGCCTTTTATGCCTGTTACGGAAAACCCTGATGTCAGACATCAACAAAACCGCGTATCGGGTCAGCAGAAGTGATGTCACAATGAGTCAGCACGAACAGCCTGATGTCAACAATCAGCTCTGCATACGGAGATTCCGAAAGTTTCGCGCCGGTTCCGGAAAAACACGTATCGGGTTGGGTCGAGGCCTGGCACTGCACTCCGCGCCGCGGCGGGTAACACGTGTGGTGTATGTGATGTCAGAGCGCTCACAATGCCACAGAGGCTTTGTGAGCATGTAGATCTGCTATTTTCAAAATTTTGGCCTCTATTATTTGACAATTTAGCCTAGATCTCTACCTTCCATTGCTTTCACAGTATGTCAAAAACCTGAATTTACTTTACTTATTTACTGAATTTAAACTACTCTTACTCATTGTCCAAATGAAAAGTAATGAGTACAAGTATTTACTTTTTAAATTACTCAAAAGTAAGAGTAAAAGTAGAGCTTTTAAAAATTACTTTAAAAGTACAGATCCTCAAAAAAACTACTCTTGAGTAAATACTTTAGTACTTGTACTCAAGTATGACCTCTAGAGTCCTTCTAACACTTTTAGCCGCTATCCTTGGTTGTCTCTAGTCAGTTTAATATATACAATACAGCAAACAACAAGATTGGTAGTTCTGAGAGCTAAAATAAACAGCACATTATCACTGTCATTTGCATCTCTGGTGTTTGTGGTTTCCGTTGCTCTGTTCCGTTGGCACCACTGAACTTTATGCAAACAAGCTTGTGTTGTAATTCAGGTAAATATTTGACAACTTTTAGCTTTTATAATCTGTCTGGATAAAGTTTGGTGTAGCCTATAGGCAATTACATTTTCCTTTAGACAATTTCTGTAACCAGCCAGTTAGTTAGTATTAGTTGCAACCGAAGGTCACAGTTTAGTATGTGAAACGGCAAATCATGACTCCGTCTGGACGTGTACACTGTTTTACAGTGTTTTAGTCTATGGGTTTGCCAGTCTGACATCACTGTGATGTCAGGGGAACCACATAATCCCTTTTATGCCCATATATGGAGTTCCCTGATGTCATCAATATTAACCTATCTAACAGGACTTCTTGTGGGAATGCCCATATATGGAGGCCACATCGGCCACATAACGGTAAAACACTAACAGAATCCATATATGGCCAAGACAGATGGCCAAGACAGCCCATATCTGTGTGGCTGGTTCTACAGACAGGGATCTCCATGTATGGGCATGAAAGGGATTGTATGTATGATGTCAGATGTCATAGACGTTATAGGACTTTCACATAACGAATAACTGAGTAAGCATGTTTGGGGTCCACAGCATATCTCCATATACAGAACATGGATCTCCATAAAAGGGTAACTGGTCACACTGGCCAAGACATGGCGCGACCTCGCCCTTGTCGCCCTGAGGCATCTTACTAGTAATAGTATAAGTATTGTTATTAATATTGAGTTATTAGTCCAGTGGCTTAACCTTATTTTTTAACATTCATAAACATAAGTTTGAAAATAAAGTTTGGCTCCCAAGGCTAGAATCCATCATTTGGTCCTAAAGAAGCCTCACGCTAAATTTGGGGCCTTTATAGCGCCGTTGCCACAATGGCAGCGAAACTGTGCACGCACACTCCCCTGGGTGCCAGAGCAGAACCTCTGCCCCAAGTTTTTCACATGGGCCTGTTCTAGCACTACTCCTACAGATTTAGTAAAAAACGCAAATCGGTAGACAGTATCTCTATTGTCATGTGATTGATATGGATCTGTCCAATTTTCCATATTCCATCTTGATTGGCTAAGATTGGCTTCCAAAGTTTGCAGGATTGGTCCGTTTTGAATAAAATGCCTCAAATCATGAACGCAGCATGTGATTTTGGTGAAATTGAGTATGCACGTTCCCAATAAGCTGGGGAAGAACTGATTTGTGTTTTTACCTTTAACTCTACTGACCAGTGTAAAACTTTGTATGCACACTCCCTAGAGGGTTTTTCATATCTGCCTTTTATAGCGCCACCAGGAGGCCGACTTATGTAAAAAAAATATTCCTTCAATTCTTGTTTTTTGATCTTCCCAGTGTCTCTTCCAGCCCCCCAAAAAAACAATCCTATACTATATATAGTGGAAGGGGTCTATTTCCTATTGAGCCCCCTCAAGAAGGGGGTGGTACTTTATGGGAGGCTTTCTATTGAGACTATATATATGAGGTGGAACCATGTGGTAAAGTGGTACTAAAATTTGGTTGAATTGGATTGACTTACAGACAGTACATAGTTCTCATCGTGGTACTACCATGCTAATCTTATCTGTATCCTTCCAACTTTAGCCCAAAGACAGCACCCCGTTGCCAACAAAGGGCATTTTGGTATTGCATCTGAAATGGCTTGGATAGAGACAGACAGAACATGACATTTTAATATCCGTGTGGTTGTTTAGGCTAAAACCTGTATAAACCGTATTATGGACCAATATTTATATAAAACATATATTTTGAAAAGCATGGTGGGGCCCCTTTCAGATTTGATCCAAAAATCACACAAACCAGTGATCAAGATGCATCTTTCATATTCTCTACTAATTGGCTAACATTGGTTTCCAAAGTTTGCAGGATTGGTCCATTTTGAACAACATGACTTAAATCATGAACGCAGCTTGTGACTATAGTCAAGGAACAAATGCCACTCTTTTCACATTGAACAGGTCGACTTTTGCCAAACTCATTTTTGGAACAAAGTGCCTCACAGCATGCATGCAGCGTCATATTGCCGGATGAGCACTGCTTTTAGTTAGCTTTGAATCGGTAATTTTGTGTTTGTGTGTGTGTGTGTGTGTGTGGGGGGGGCAGTGGAAGTTGTCAGTTGAAAACACAGCTTCCTGTTTTGCATTGTGTCTCAGAAAAGGAAGCGCTGCCTGGGTTCAGTCAAACAGATGCTCTTCAGTGATACAGGAAGGTATAAATTGAAGTGCATGAAAAAACTACTTTTTTGAGCAAGGCAACAGAGGATGACTGACACATTTTCACACTGTTAGTGAGAATTTGAGTTACTATTACTTTACATTGAAAGAGTAGGCTACAGTATTGCAGTCATATATTTGTG
Source organism: Nannobrachium achirus (assembly GCF_963921795.1). Classification (NCBI taxonomy): domain Eukaryota; kingdom Metazoa; phylum Chordata; class Actinopteri; order Myctophiformes; family Myctophidae; genus Nannobrachium; species Nannobrachium achirus. The sequence continues at coordinate 5,393,628 of NC_137812.1, forward strand.
AATATTATTATTACGTACTATTAAAAATAACATTTAATAATAAGATCATTCCTCAAGTGGTTGTTGAGTGGTTTTGTTCAACATACAAAATACTGTTCTTACAAACAGTGTAAAGCAGCTACATTTAGTTTTAAATTGTTATTATTTCAAAACATTTTCGAAAAACATTCCCAAAAAATGCCAAATATTGCATGAATTAAAGACAAATTCAATGATTTTCTTTCCCAGTAATTTCATGAATAAATCAAAGAAGAATCTAAGAATTTTTCAACAGCACCAGAAAAAGTCAGCAAGAGCCACTGATACAAACGACCTACGGCCTGGTCGCGACTTAGGCCACGACTTGGAGGTCGTAGGTCCCGGTTCTGGAGGTTTTGCGCGATCTCGGTCGTAATTCAGCGACCTGGGAAGTCCGCGATCGAAACTCTACGCTTGCTAAGGGAAGGGACGCGAGTTTAGAAACTCTACGCTTGCTAAGGGAAGGAGCGCCGCGATCGAAACTCTACGCTTGCTAAGGGAAGGGACGCGAGTTTAGAAACTCTACGCTTGCTAAGGGAAGGAGCGCTCGTTTTCAACAGCGTCGGCAGGTTAGCTACTCAGTGTCGGCAGGTTAGGGTTAGGGTTAGGGTTAGGGTTAGGGTTAGGGTTAGGGTTAGAGTTGGGGTTAGGGTTAAGGTTAGGGTTAGAGTTAGAGTTGGGGTTAGGGTTAAGGATAGGTTTTGGTGCACCTCGCGCGGTCCAAGTGACTACAATGGAGCGCTTCCTACCTCCGGTTCAGCCAATCACAAGCTTCAAAAGGTTGAATAGCGCTGCTGCTCTAGAATATTCTGCAAAAAGACCTTTTAAATACGACCGCGGACTTCCCAGGTCGCTGAACAACGGCCCGATCGCGCAACAACGGCCCGGGGACGACCGAGGTGGCGCAACCACGGCCGGGGGTCGCGAAACTAGACCGGCCGCGACCTAACAAGTATGTACCGCGAACTACGACCTCCAGAACCGGGACCTACGACCTCCAGGTCGTGGCCTAGGTCGCGACCAGGCCGTAGGTCGTTCGTATCAGCGGCTGTCTCTCGAAAAAGTAGTGAGAATAGCCTATCTACAAGCTCACAATGCGGCGCAAAGCAACGTGTTGTACTTGTGAGCTTGTAGATCTGCTGTTTTCACTAGTTTGGGTCTCCGGCAAATGTCTAATCTCTATTTTGGGTCACGGCCTAAAAAGTTTGGGAACCAATGGTGTAAACGGTTTGAACTTGGATGGAAAGGAAAGTTGGGACAGTTTATGACATAAAACAGCAATCATCAATCATTTCAGATTTTTATTTTATTTTATGGGTAGCAGATTTTGGGACCCTTGGCATTAATCAACAATCAGTAACCACCACTATCATGAGTTTCTGAGAGGTACATTCAATTAAGCAATAGGCCTACAGTAAATACATTTAGGCATGTACAGTACAGTAAATATTAACCAAATGAGTTGATTACCCAGTTCTTCTCTGATGAAGAAGACACCCACGTACCTGTCAAACTACTTCAATAATGTTAAAGACACACACACAAGCACAACCCGGATTCGGCTCAAACAAGGGTTAAATTTGTTCTACTGCTATGCAACCATGATGTGGAACGCCCTACCAACAGTTATAAAAAGGTGTGACTCCGTATCCTCCTTCAAAACCCACAGTATTTAACAGCTGTCTTCAATTTGTAACTGAATGGTCCCTGTAAAAAGTCTAAGCTTATCACTTGAAATATACTGTACAATTGTTTCTTTCTGATTACTACACCTATAATGTATGCTGCTTTGGAATATTATTGTATATTATTGTTTGTCACAGAAATAATGATGACGACCTTGATTAAACCTACAGTAAAAGGGTTGCAATGTGTCATTTTAAATGCACATTGCCATGTAAAATAAAGGCATTTTAATTTTGCACAAACCCTATACCTACAGTTTGTCTTGGATTCCTCTGAAGGTGACTTTTATTTATAATTTCCGATTGAGTTCATATTCCACCAATGAAACGAGCCTTTCACAAGATCAAACAGAAAGTGTGTTTGATGGGATTATCTCCACGCTGGCCTTGGAACACCCAGGATTCTCCAGGATGAAGTGGCTAATGTTGCCTGGGAAAGGGGAGTCTGGTGCTCTCTTTTGGAACTGTTAGTAACTGTTGCCCCCGTAACCTGACTATGGATAAGCGGTTGAAAATGGATGGTTTTTGCCCTTTTTACTTCTTTAATCTTTTGTCTAATTGATGGTGTTCCAACCTGCCAATATTGGTACTAAACAAATGTGGGTATTTAAACTGTGTATAAAAGTTTGAGATATCTTGCTCAAACATTCAGTCAGTAAGCTACTAGGTGCTAAAAGCAAGCCAGTTACAGGTGGGTGTGTTCAAAAGCCTCAAGGGACTATCATGTGAACAGTCAGTGTTAGACAAGAAAAGCAATAGAAGCCCACAAAACTGATGGACTACCATGCTGATACCAAACCTGACGTTTTTGGTCTTTTTCATGGGTAAATTACTGTTTATTCTTACCTGTTACATAACCTGTATGATATCACGTTGACTTATTAGTCTTATTTTATACTCTTTTATTAAGTTATTTTAGACTTTGCAATTTGTCCTGGTCTTAACCTATATATTCAGGGTTCCCACAGTCATGACATTTCTGGAAATATTTTTAATTTAGAAAAATATTTTTCCAGTACTTAAAAGTTTTGGAATTGATCAAGGAAGCGAGGAAAACGTTGAGATATAGCAATTTTGGTTAGAACTGACTGAAAATAACTTTGTACTTCAAGTTTAAAATTATACGAAATATTTTTTCATGTGTGCAAATAAATTCCAAATATTATCAAATTATCTCGCGGCACCCCTGGACTGCCGTCACGGCACCCCAGGGTGCCCCGTCACCCACTTTGAAAACCCCTGCAGCAGGGCTCAGTGTCTGTTCAGCATGGTGGCCTGGCTGTGGAAACTGTCCATTAGTCTGTTTGACATTTGATACTGTAGCTACAAAACCACTTAGCTGATGCTAGCAGCATCACCAGAGTGTTGCTGTTGATAATCTGAATCCAGGTGCAAATTAGTGCTCCAAGGAGTGCAAGGAGCTGCTATGGAAATAAGATGGTAACAACCACTTAAACAGTAGTAGGCAAGGTGACTGAGGTCCGCCAGGGCTAAGTTCATTCCTTTTGCAATTAATACCACATCAAATGGATGCTAGGGTTCATATCTTTACGTTGATGGCAACTTTAGCTGTGCTATTTTATTTAAATGATAGCCTATGATTCATGGTGCTCTCTGTTTTTTATTGTGTTGTTTTTTATTGTGTTTATTTTTTTAGAATCTGAGAACTGAAAATTATCTTCTTTAATTTCTACAGAAGTAGGCTTACAGTAAATGTTAGCTTCCCCATTTCAATTCTGCCCCAGATACCTGTATCACTTGTTCTTCCTCCTCTTTGCTCTCACTGCAACCCTAACCCTAACCCACATGACAAAATGCAGTCTGGCGGAGGCAGAGGCGGAGGCCGAGACATTCAGTTCACAAGATAACATTACAAAATATAAGAAGGAAACATAAGACCGCCGCATATAGATCAGACTAGAAAAGTGTGCTCCTCAAATCGCATATTTCCACCAGGCTGGGTTGCTTTGTCAGGGCTTTGTAAGTTGTTTGGTGCGACCATCAGGGCAAGAGTGTTTGTGTGTGTGTGTGTGTGAGTGTGTGTGTGTGTGTGTGTGTGTGTGTGTGTGTGTGTGTGTGTGTGTGTGTGTGTGTGTGTGTGTGTGTGTGTGTGTGTGTGTGTGTGTGTGTGTGTGTGTGGGCGGGGTTGCAACATGTCTGACTACATATAGTACAACTTAAAGGAGTAATTCACCCCCAAAATGACTTTTTTCTATTGATTACTCATGCCATGAAGACTTGAGTTATTTATTTATATTTATTTATTTTTTGTATTTGTCGCCCAAGACAAAAACTTGATTATAGTAAATGTACCCCCATTGATTCCGGATGGGGGACTATATACAGTGGAAAGGTTTTTCCGTAATATAATTCTAAAAGTGAAACTCATATATTCTAGATTCATTGCGCATAAAGTGAAATGTAACCTTTTTTTGTTGTTTTAATCTTATGAGATACAGCTCTTGAAATATTTATATGGATTTTTGATTTTCATGAGCTATATAGGCCTTTGTCATGAGATAAAAAAAAAGATTTGATATGTCACTTTGTGCGCAATTAATCCAGAATATATTTAGATGGATCTGTGTACTGTATAACAGGTTTATAAAATAGATACATCATTCTCAACCTCAAAACTCCTTAGCATATGTAACAAAACTGTTGCTGTCATTTTAATCTACAAGGGCTTTCTGTCATGTTCCATTTCACTGGGACATGCTCATATCTAAACAGGAAATGGTCTGTTGTGTTTCTGTGAACCTAGGGGGGTTTCATACCAGTGTCAGAGTGTGAGAAAGGAAATTGTGTCGGTCTGTGCGTGCGTCTGCAGCTAATCTCACATAGCACTGCACTGCATCAGCATCACCTTTCTCGTGAATAATACCAGTAGGCCAAGGACGTATATCACATTTTTCACATAATTGTGAATATAGGGTTTCTGTGTGAATATTTTTCACATTTTGCGAATCCATAGTTTTCCGATTCACCATATCACCGTCCCTCCATATTTGGGCAAGAATCGTGTCATCAATATGACACAATAAACCTGATCTCAGAGATTTACTCTGTTAGATTCACTCTGCTAAACCACGTCTTACTTTTTAATCACTCAACTTAATATAAGTGTTAAAAGAAAGAAAACTCATACAGCTTTGCAAGACCTGCTGCCAGAAATGTACTAATGTATCTTAAAATACAAGCCTGTTTTTTAGAGGATTCTTCAAATTATCATTGTTCGAAAGGACAACTCTTGACTTGTTGAATTGGGTTGTGTCCCACTCCCATTTAATTGTCACTTTAATCTCTTGTAGTATTGCATGTGTGTTTTATTAATCATGCTCTAACAGTCATATCACCTCTTGTTTACAGTGATGAACACATCTCATATGACGGTGGTGAAGGAGAATCGGACTGTTGGAGGATCCATCACTCTACCTACCCCCAAAATGCAGGAGGCAAATCTGTATTTAAATAATTCAGTTATTGCTGTGGTAGAGGACAGGGAAAGCACGTTTATAGAGAAACGTTTCAGAGACAAACTTCACTGGAATAAAAACTCTGGACTGTTTACAATCACAGGACTGCAGAGAAGTTATTCAGGGATTTATAAAATAGAAGATAAAACTACAAGTGTTGTTACAACTTATTTATATCATCTCACTGTTTATGGTAAGACAATTTTGTAACCACATTTTGGAAATAATTCTATTATATAGGGGAGATGGTAAGATGAACCGCTGGGTAAGATGAACCACCCCCTTTATCTTTAAAACTATACACATGAGTTGTCATTTTACCCCACAATAAGAACGCAAACATCATTTCCACCTGGCTGTGGAGTTGACAGACACATGGGCAAAGTGGAAAGCATATTTCTACCCCAAAAAGTGTTTTTTTGCTGGTCAAAGTATTGTTTTTTTTTTACTTTTATGGTATAATGATTTTTATGTTAAAGCAAATGTACCCAGGTCTAAAATGATATATCATGCATGTTGGTGATATCTCAATGTATAAAACTATGTGAATCATTTAGCTAAAGATGAGCCTTAAGCATTAAGCTAGCCAGGTTTTGTCAAAATGGTGGCCATGGGGCAAGATGAACCACATGCCTTGGGGTAAGTTGAACTATGTGAATCACCATTCATATTTTTTATTAGGTCTTTGCTACTCAATTTATGCTGAATGATCTTTCATTTTGACGAATACACTAATTTAAGAGAGGTTTTTTAATATTGTATTAATAATTGCAAATTCTGAATAACAAACTTCATTTAATTGGTTTTAATAGTTTTTCTTATGGTTTGAATAACCATAAGAAAGGAAATAATACTATTTGCAAAAGGGAAATGTGATATTAAAATATTTCTGATAAGTACATACATTCTTTGTTCAAATTTAAACTACTCCTCACCTGGGGCAAGTTGAACCAGGTGACCACTTTTTTTTTAACATGTCATATTTTTATGGTCCTTTGTCATAGACACTTACTTATAATTTCAAATGATAGCAGACATCCTGAAATATGTCTAGATGTTTTGAATTTACTGCCATCTCACTTTTTCTGGCTTCCAGGGCAAAATAAGCACAAAGTGGTTCATCTTACCCGTTCTCCCCTATCTATAATTCTATAAACAATGTAAAAACAGCCTGTTGATGCCAACAACTAGCCTAATACTGTCTCATTGAAAGTGGGGTTTATGGTTTTCCAAATGCAGAGTAATAATTCCAATGTCTCGATTGTCCACTAAATGTGTCCTCAGATGCTGCACCGATGCCTGCTGTGAACGTCTCTGATGTGAGCAGTGAGAGCTGCAGCTTGGTGTGTTTCATAGAGAAGGATGATGAGACAGTTCTCTACTGGTACAAAGGAGAGAAGATAGTGAACCAGAGCAGCAGCCTTCCCTCTCTTCCTCTCACTGTAGATATGGAGGGACTGAACTCCTCTTACAGCTGTGTGGCTGCCAACCCTGCTAGCAACAACACACTGTCACTCAACATCACAGCACTCTGCAGTGACAACAACCTCACAAGTAAGGACAGTTCCACCACTGTTCATAAACAACATGTAATGTCTTTATCACCATGTTTTTTTATTTGTTTATTGTCTCCACCAGCCAAAGGCATGGGGGAGAGTATGTTTTCGTCTCCATCCGTCTGTGCGTCCGTCCGTGCGTGCGTGCGTGCGTGCGTCCTCGCAGTTTGTTACCACCTAATCTCAGTCACGTTGGCCCGGTCGCTGCCAAACTGAGCACACACACTCCCTGGATGCCAATTCAGAACCTCTGCTCCACATTTTTCACATGGGCCTATTCTAGCGCCACCAGGAGGCCAATTTGTGCAAAACTACCTTTTGGCCAGTACTCCTACAGATTTTGTCCAAAAATCACGCAAATCGGTAGACAGTATCTCTACAGTCATGTGATCGACATGGATCTGTCTGATTGTCCATATTTCATCCTGATTGGCTGAGATTGGCTTTCAAAGTTTGTAAAATTGGTCCGTTTTGGACAAAATGCCTCAAATCACAAACGCAGAGTGCAACTAGAAGCAGTGCTCTTCCGAGCACAGGTCTCCACCAGGCCAGGCGTCCTGGTGATGCTATACTGTATAATAGGCCAATGTAAAAAGGGTGGCATTCTTCACCTTAGACCTTTCATGGCAATCGGACACTGCATTCATGATTTGAGGCATTGTGTTCCAAAAATGTGTTTTGCTAAAGTCTACCTGCTGGTGGCGCAATAACAGGCCAATGTGAAAAGGGTAGCATTTGTTCCTTGACATAGTGGAAATATGTGTGGCAAATTTCACGTTAATCGCAAGCTGCGTTGATGATTTGAGGCATTTTGTTCAAAAACTGAGCAATCCTGCAAACTTTGGAAGCTAACATTAACCAATCAGGATGGAATATGAAATATCAGACGGATCAGACTTGATCACATGACTATAGAGATACTCTGTACTGATTTGTGTTATTTTTGGAGAAAATCTGAAGGAATAATATCCAAAAATGTGTTTTACATAAGTCGGCCCAAAGGTGTCGCTATAAAAGGCTCATGTGAAAAATGCAGGGAAAGGGTTTTTCCTTGGCCTCTAGGGAGTGCGCTTACGAAGTTTGAAACTGATCGGTGAAGTAATAGGTAAAACCACAAATCGGCCTGTTATAGCGCCACCATGAGGCTGATTTCAAAAATTTTAAGTGGCATATCTTCCTCAACCTAGTGGGAACGTGTGCCCGATTTCATGATAATTGCACTTTGTGTTTGGGATTTGAGGCATTTTGTTCAAAACGGCTCAATCCTACAAACTTTGGAAGCCAATCTTAGCCAATCAGGATGGAATATGCAAAATCGGACAGATCCGTGTCGATCACATGACTGTCGAGATACTGCCTACCGATTTGTAGGATTTTTGGACAAAATCTGTAAGAGTAGTGTACAGAAATGTGTTTTGCGAAAATCGGCCTCATGGTGGCGCTAGAACAGGCCCATTTGAAAAATGTGTGTCAGAGGTTCTGAATTGGTATCCAGGGAGTGTGTGTGCTCATTTTGGCAGCCACCGGGCCAACGGCGACTGAGATTAGGTGGTAACAAACTGCGAGGACGCACGCACGCACACGGACAGACGGACGGACGGACGGACAGACGGAGGGGAAAACTTACTCTCTCCCATGCCTTCGGCTGGTGGAGACAATTAACATGAAATCGCGCACACGTTCCCACTAGGCCAAGGAAGAAATGCCACTTCACATTTTTTAAATCAGCTTCATGGTGGCACTATAACAGTCCAATTCGTGGTTTTACCTATAACTCCACCGATCAGTTTCAAACTTTGTAAGCGCACTCCCTAGAGGCCAAGGAAAAACCCTTCCCTTGCATTTTTCACATCAGCCTTTTATAGCGCCACCAGGAGGCCGACTTATGTAAGACACATCTTTGGATATTACTCCTTCAGATTTTACCCAAAATGAACACAAATCAGTACACAGTATCTCTACAGTCATATGAGCAAGACGGATCTGTCCCATATTAAATATTCCATCCTGATTGGCTAAGATTGGCCTCCAAACTGGATTGATCCGTTCCAAACAAAATGCCTCAAATCATGAACACAGTGTGCAATTGTAATGAAATTGTGCACGCACATTCGCAAAAGGCCAAGAAAGAAATTACACTACAAAATGTTCGGAAGAGCACTGCTTCTAGTTCTATGTTGTTGTTTTTTTTTTTTTTTTTTTTTTTTTTTACTAATGTTGATTTGAAATGTTCCTCACAGATGGAGACAGCAGGACACGATATCATTGGTGGTTCTGGTTGTGTTTGGTGGTGCTTGCAGTCCTCATCATCACTGTCGCCATTGTTGTGATGAAAAAGAGGAGGAGTGACAGGAAACCTCAAGGTAGGTATCCATTATTAAATTAATCTGTATAACTTCTTATATGTTATCGGTTGTAATCCACTGCCAAACCATTACATTAAAGACAGCAGTGTTAAAACACTTTGCTGCCACTGGCGTCAAGAGCTTTTCCAGAAATCCATACAGCATAGCTAGTTTAAAGGTGATACACCATGCATTTAAAAAGTATTTATGTCATATTGTTTATGTCCCAAAAACGTTTTTCAAAAGGTTTGAGGCTAAATTACCACTCCTGAATAGAGAGCCTCTCTCATTTTTGAATGGCTCAGAGCATTTTCAGCTGCAGTACCACCTTTGGCCTGAACTGCGCCACCCCCCAAAAACCTTTTTGAAAAAAAAAAAAAAAATCTTTTGAGAAAATCTTCAAAAACGGCCGATGATGACGTCATCATCGGCAGCAAATCTGGATAGCCTGTTTTGAGAACCCGTGGGATACTTTTAACCTTCGCCTTCTCAAAACCAGAGAAAGACACAACAGTCAGAAATGGGACTTTGTGAGGATAGAAGGTGCTAGTGGGACCCCAAAAAAAGGTTTTAAAATGTCATGGTGTATCACCTTTAATTGAGATCATAGTATCATTTACAGGCAACTGTACACATTGAACATCCTGTGTTGTCAGGTAGCCTACTAGGTCATAAATAAAAGTCTGGGTTTCCAAGGCTATGGGTCATATAAAAAGGGTTCCCTTTTTTAAGATACGATCAAGAAGGCATTGTATATAATACCATGTTGTTACCCCCATCCCCTAAAACAAGTTCCTTAAAGCTATACTATGTAACTTTTTTAATAAAACAAATCTTAAAATTGTCCTAACTATTAAATCGCTAAAGTTTTAGAACACCCACTCTGTTAATTTCAGCCCCAAAAGCCATTTCTGTGTTCTATTGAGCTCTTGTGGCCGTGAGGGGGGTTGCATTTCCCGTATAGTGTCTCCCTACCGGCCAATCACAGCGCAGATCATACAGCGCTTCTTGCGTCTCTTCAGGAAGTAGCTTGCTTCAACACAGCAGTGTTGTTTACACTGGAGTCTAGCATGTAACTCCCCAATGCCTGATCGCAGAGGGACACGTCTCTCTACGGACTCGTAGAGCAGACGCGAGCTTGGCTTCCCTTCACAGAGACAGCTTGGCTTCCCTATAATATAAAAGCTAATCTATCAGTGACACAGTTAGTGTGTGTGTGTGTGTGTGTGCGTGTGCGTGCGTGCGTGCGTGCGTGTACATGCGTGCGTGTGTACGTGTGTGCGTGCGTGAGTACATCTGTTATGTTCATTTGTGTCAGTGTTTTTTCCAAAGAATTGCGGAACACCACAAGAAAATAACAAGTTTCATGTGTTTTTCTAGATTCAACCAAAAGAGAGGGAAGAACTCTTTACGCTCAAGTTAATATTACTAAAAATACTGACAGGCAGGTTAGTAAAACACACACACACACACACACACACACACACACACACACACACACACACACACACACACACACACACACACAGAAAGAGAGAGAGCGAGAGAGAGCTCAAGTAAAGGTAATGATAACTGGAGGTCTTTAATGATCATTTAATTGATCATCTCCCTAACTACATCCATCATCTCTGTTTGCTTTTCCTCCCTTAAGACAAATAGACATGTTCTACTATGTGTAATAAAACAACAAACCTTCCCCTTTCATGAAGCTACAGTAGAAGACAATAAGTCATGATCTCTTACCCCCCAGGCTGGGTTTATTCTCATACACTTTCATTGTTACCATGCAGTCTTTCTAAGATACATGTTTTCTTGTTCCCCCAGGAAAGGAGTTCAGTAGGACTGTCTGAAGTAAGACCTCCCTCCAATGTCACCACGGTCTATGACAAAGTGTCACTGCGTTACATGACAACAGATGCAGTCGGCTGCAGCCAGGCTTCATTGTGACTTTGAACCTTTTCACACAGAAAAGACACACGCACGCATACACGCACGAACCACACACACACGGACAGGAGCGATAATATTCTATAGGCCTACAATGCGACTGACAGCATTAAAAAACCTGAAAAGATAGAAAAGATATGACATATTGCAGCTGTTTGAATCAGAAGATTATATTTGTATTTACCGGTAGTTTCATGTACAAATATTGTTCCATTACCTGTAATATTTTAAATCTACTTCCTTGCTAATTTTGTGAGTGACTGATAAGATGCCCAAAACCAGAGTCTCCTGGACATTTGTCCTATAAATGCAAACAGATGTGACTGCTTAAACCTAAGTCATTCAACAGCTCAAACATGACACCTACTGGTGTCTTCTGCACAGTGATTCTCTACACAGAACAGTTGGCTCCTGTCTGGTGCTTTGGTTTTGGTCCTTACACTGCTCTGGTTTTGGTCAAGCAACATTTCAGATAGATAGATCAGAGTCTACATTGTTGATGACATCATGGGGTGGTGACAGACGCACAGTGACCATCCTGGTTGGTACAGAGGATGGCAGAGCTACAGTATGACTGGAAACAACAACTTCAGTCAAGAGTTTCCTTTTCTGTAGCTTATTATTATTTCGTTTCATTTGCTTTGTTTGGGTTAACGTGTGTTTTGTTACAGCCAATTGTTTGTATTATTTGTGTCATGGCTTTATGCCGTTGGCCGCTCGACGTCAGCGAGCTCATTAGCCCTATTCACGACCCGCCCACCCAGCAAATTTCTCAGCATCCCCCGGGTGCTGACATCAATTTAGAAGGGGAAACTATAACAGAAATAGCTGGACTTAAAGCCAACAAATCATTATTTCGAACGGTAAAGTAAATTATAATGCTTTGTGCCTTTTACTATCATGTGTTCTTGATCATGCTAGCCGTATTTTATACTTTACTATTTAAATTGCATTAAATTTGCGATTTCTGTGTTAACTCTATAGGCTTATAGTAGGATTTTCCCCTTCAAAACGTGACTTCAGCACCCGTGGGATGCTGAGTGGGCGGGTCGTGAATAGGGCTAATTCTTACCTGAACCTCCTCTTCTCATTCATCGTATCAAAGCCTAGTAGTATTATATAATAAATGTATTCTAGATACGAGTACTGCCAATATATATATTTTTGCTACCAACTATTTGATACTGTGTAAAGAAAAGAGAAGTTTTGTATTAACCACTCGACATTTGTAATAAATATTATTTATTTTTGCAAACTGGTGTCGAGTCAATATGTTTTGATCCACTACGAGCAACGGGTCATAACAATGATGGAGAGGTGGTCCGGTTCCCAAAGGCCTATATTCCATAGCTTTGTGAACCATGCAAAAATCATGTCCACTTATGCACATTTGTATGTCTTTATGCACCTTTTATGCACACATTTGTATGTATTTATAGGCACATTTTATGCACATTTTCCCGAAAGCTAATGATAACATTGCGCATTATCTTAAGTTAATTACATTTTATATTTGAATCTAGTAATAGGCCTATTGTTCAAATATTTTATGAAGGCCTTGTGATTTTTTTTTTCTTTTTTTTTTTTAGGAAATTAATTCACAATTGAGCGGGGCCAAATCCGCCAAGGGATTTTTTTTTTTTTTTTTTTTGCACAGGCGGATTGGTCTGATTCCAGGCTACTTCAGTTACTGTACAACCTGTTATATCATTTGCATTTGTGGCCTGAAAGGTGTTCTGTTTTAATCTCTCTTTGCATGTGGAAGCTTTGTGGTGTTACAGTCTGTAACCTGCAGCCACACCAGAAAAAATTGAAACCCTGGACTCTAGACTGCACTTGTCTACTGTCTGTTCCTTGTTATTTTCTTGTTTATTTTTTCATCTTTATCATATTGTAATCTCTGAATCATATGAGTATGAGTATGCACAAATCAGCATAGAATAATCTAGTGTTACAATAACAATGTAATTATATTCAAGTAATATCAGGACAAAGACATGCATCCTCTGATATTAAAGGCCCCCCCCCTAGCTGGGGTAATACGCCCCCCCCCCCAGCTGTATTTGTCTACAGAACCACAAGGTGGCAACCTATTTGATTTCAGCACATTCATGGCATCCTTGAACTCTTCATGGATAGGTACAACATTTCATTGTCTCACCTAATTCTTTTTGTACGACCAGTAAGACTCCCTACTCTAACATGAAATGCTTCAACATGGTGCCCATGTAAGTGTATTGGGTAAAGCATTGCTAACATGTACATACTGAATTAATATAAAAATGTATTTCAATTGGACATAAAATAGATATCCTTAAGGGGGGCCTTTTCCCCCACTCTATCATTAAATGCCAGACTAGACTACTGCAACAGCATGCTTCATGGCATCACCTTTAAAACCCCCAATAAACTCCAATATGTCCAAAACTCAGCCGCCCGCCTCCTCACCAGCACCCGCTCCAGAGACCACATCACACCAGTCCTCCATGACCTCCATGAATACTCCTCACCACCTACAAGGCACTGTACTGGCCCCCCCTTACCTCTCCGACCTCCTCGAGCCACATGTCCCGTCTCATTCCCTCTAGTGAGGCTGGCCTCCTCCAGGTCCCCAGGGACAAGCGCCGAACCTGGGGTGACAGGGCCTTCTCTGTAGCCGGCCCCACCCTCTGGAACAAACTCCCCAAACCCATCAGAGATGCCCCCTCCCTCCTATACTTTCAAAGCCGCCCTGAAAACCCATCTTTATTATACAACTGAGCAAAAGCCGCATCCCACTTCCATGCCCGTTCACGCCTACTCTGCCTCCACTCCAACTCAACTTCAACTCAACGGTAGGTAGAACGTACGGAAAAATACCGCCCACCTCTATGCCGATTCGCTAATCGCTAGGATCAGGGGCGTCACTTGGGTATGGCAGGGGTATGCAGCTATATACCATACCCTGGGTCCAGGGGGTCCAGGGGGGAAGATAAAAGTTAGTTCGAAATATAAATCCATGAATGTCTCTGGGTCCAGGGGGTCCAGGGGGGAAGATAAAAGTTAGTTCTAAATATAAATAATAAATGTATCATGCCTGTTGGTAAGGTATGGCAACATGACTGGAGCTACTTCTTCTTAAAATAAATGTATCATGCCTGTTGGTAAGGTATGTCAACATGACTGGTGTCTTGCACGCGCGCACCAGTCATGTTGCCATACCTTAGCTTTTTCTGAACTGACGCCACTGGCTAGGATCCCGCTACACTTCCACAGCACAGAGGAAAGTTACAGCAGTGACAATGACGACCATAAACACAACTAGAAAAATATTGTTCCTTCGAAACAATTGTGGGCTCGCTTCAAGCCAGAAAACAATGGCTATAAAAGTACAAAATGTCAAGATCGCAGGCAGTGCTCTCTTTGACGTTACTGACGTCAAAGATTGGTCCATTTTGTTCCAAAAATGTGTTGTGCAAAAGTTGACCCGCTGGTGGCGCTATAACAGGCCAATGTAAGAAGGGTGGTATCTGTTCCTTGACCTATTGGGAATGTGCTTGCAAGATTTCACGCACATTGCAGGCTGTGTTCATGATTTGAGGTGTTTTTGGCTTTGGCCACTTTATCGCTGCTTGCAGCTATATTCATTATTATTTTATTTTTTTTGTGTGTGTGCACTTCATATGCATATTAGATAAAGGTCCTTAGATTGTGTGTAGAATGTTTCATGCAAATTGCAAAAAGAAATCCTAACGGGTTTAAGCGTTTCACAAACTGCTCAAAATGATATAGCGCCCCCCTTTGGCCAATTGGGGTAAGATTGGTTTTAGTGATATTTGGACTAACACTCTACATCTTTGCCAAATGCCATGAACATGTTACTTTGCATGTATGATTTAGAGGCAGAAGAATAATTTGCATAAAACTGCAATATACATTGAATTTATTTAAAAAAACATGTTTCAATTTTAAAGAAATCCGATCTGACAGATCTTTAGATATCGGTCCAAAGTTCACGTAAAAAAAGTTTTGTGCACGTGACGCGAAAATTCCAGAATAAAAGCGGGTTTACGCGTTTTACAAACTGCTCAAAATGGCGGAAAATTGAAGGGCGGAGCTTACTGAACAACGACACAGATGTCTTCCGCTCGAGTCAAAGCACGCGTGTAACAAGTTGCATGTCTTCAAACGAAACGAGTCATGACTTATGCCCGTTTGAAGTTTGAATTTTCAAACGCTTCGTATAGCGCCACCCTTTGGCCAATTGGAATAAGATTGGTTTCAGTGATATTTTGACTAACCCTCTACATCTTTGCCAAATGCCATGAACGTGTAACTTTGCATGTATGATTTAGAGGCCGAAGAATAATTTGCATAAAACCGCAATATTGATTAAATTATTAAAAAAATATATTTCACTTTAAAAGAAATCCGACCAGACAGTTTGACCGTATTGGTCCAAAGTTCATGTGAAAAAAGTTTCGTGCGCGTAACGAAAAAAACCCAGGAGGAGATAGATTTTTACTGTTTTTCATATAATTCCGAATTGTGGGAGACCTAAAGGTCAGAGGTCAAAAGTTAGAGGGTAAAAGTTGTTCGGCATGAGGAGACGCATAAGTGTATACAGGTTTCATGGCTGTATGTATAACACAGCATGAGATATACCTGTTCAAAGATCACACTTTCGAAGGCTTCCTACAGCGCCACCATTTGGCCGATTGCTGTATAAAGTAATAGCACACGTCGCCACTGTAAGCTGAACACATTGATGTTTTTATTTTCATTTTCTCATTAAGTATGTAGGAGTTGAAAGGTGCCAAAGTATTGAGGAGAACTTGATCTAGGAATAAACTAGAAAAATATTGTTCCTTCGAAACAATTGTGGGCTCGCTTCAAGCCAGAAAACAATGGCTATAAAAGTACAAAATGTCAAGATCGCAGGCAGTGCTCTCTTTGACGTTACTGACGTCAAAGATTGGTCCATTTTGTTCCAAAAATGTGTTGTGCAAAAGTTGACCCGCTGGTGGCGCTATAACAGGCCAATGTAAGAAGGGTGGTATCTGTTCCTTGACCTATTGGGAATGTGCTTGTAAGATTTCACGCACATTGCAGGCTGTGTTCATGATTTGAGGTGTTTTTGGCTTTGGCCACTTTATCGCTGCTTGCAGCTATATTCATTATTATTATTTTTTTGTGTGTGTGTGCACTTCATAGGCATATTATATAAAGGTCCTTAGATTGTGTGTAGAATGTTTCATGCAAATTGCAAAAAGAAATCCTAACGGGTTTAAGCGTTTCACAAACTGCTCAAAATGATATAGCGCCCCCCTTTGGCCAATTGGGGTAAGATTGGTTTTAGTGATATTTGGACTAACACTCTACATCTTTGCCAAATACCATGAACATGTTACTTTGCATGTATGATTTAGAGGCAGAAGAATAATTTGCATAAAACTGCAATATTCATTGAATTTATTTAAAAAAAGCATGTTTCAATTTTAAAGAAATCCGATCTGACAGATCTTTAGATATCGGTCCAAAGTTCACGTAAAAAAAGTTTTGTGCACGTGGAGCGAAAATTCCAGAATAAAAGCGGGTTTACGCGTTTTACAAACTGCTCAAAAAGGCGGAAAATCGAAGGGCGGAGCTTACTTAACAACGACACAGATGTCTTCCGCTTGAGTCAAAGCACGCGTGTAACAAGTTGCATGTCTTCAAACGAAACGAGTCATGACTTATGCCCGTTTGAAGTTTGAATTTTCAAACGCTTCGTATAGCGCCCCCCTTTGGCCGATTGGAATAAAATTGGTTTCAGTGATACTTTGACTAACCCTCCACATCTTTGCCAAATGCCATGAACGTGTAACTTTGCATGTATGATTTAGAGGCTGAAGAATAATTTGCATAAAACCGCAATATTGATTGAAGTATTAAAAAATTATATTTCACTTTAAAAGAAATCCGCCGAGACTAGTTTGACCGTATTGGTCCAAAGTTCATGTGAAACAAGTTTTGTGCGCGTAACGCAAAAATCCCAGGAGGAGATAGATTTTTACTGTTTTTTATATAATTCAAAATTCTGGGGGATCTAAAGGTCAGAGGTCAAAAGTCAGAGTGCAAAAGTTGTTCGGCATGAGGAGACGCATACGTGTATACAAGTTTCATGACTGTACGTATAACAGAGCATGAGCTCTATCTGTTCAAAGTTCGCACTTTCGAAGGCTTCCTACAGCGCCACCATTTGGCCGATTGCTGTAAAAAATAATAGCACACTTCGCCACTGTAAGCTGAACACATTGATGTTTTTATTTTCATTTTCTGTCTAAGTATGTAGGAGTAGAAAGGAACCGAAGTTTTGAGGAGAACTTGATATGACGGTTAGATATTGTCACTAGAAAAATATTGTTCCTTCGAAACAATTGTGGGCTCGCTTCAAGCCGGAAAACAATGGCTATAAAAGCACAAAATGTCAAGATCGCAGGCAGTGCTCTCTTTGACGTTACTGACGTCAAAGATTGGTCCATTTTGTTCCAAAAATGTGTTATGCAAAAGTTGACCCGCTGGTGGCGCTATAACAGGCCAATGTGAGAAGGTTGGTATCTGTTCCTTGACCTATTGGGAATGTGCTTGCAAGATTTCACGCACATCCCAGGCTGTGTTCATGATTTGAGGTGTTTTTGGCTTTGGACACTTTATCGCTGCTTGCAGCTATATTTATTATTATTATTTTATATTTTTTTTGTGTGCACTTCATAGGCATGTTAGATAAAGGTCCTTAGATTGCGTGTAGAATGTTTCATGCAAATTGCAAAAAAAATCCTAGAATAAAAACGGGTTTAAGCGTTTTACAAACTGCTCATAATTATATAGCGCCCCCCTTTGGCCATTTGGGGTAAGATTGGTTTCAGTGATATTTGAACTAACCCTCTACACTATTTTGTCATGAAAATGTGACTTTGCATGTATGTTTTAGAGGCAGAAGAATAATTTGCATAAAAATGCAATATTGTTTGAATTATTTAAAAAAGCATGTTTCAATGTTAAAGAAATCCGATCTGACAGATCTTTAGATATCGGTCCAAAGTTCACGTAAAAAAAGTTTTGTGCACGTGACGCGAAAATTCCAGAATAAAAGCGGGTTTACGCGTTTTACAAACTGCTCAAAATGGCGGAAAATCGAAGGGCGGAGCTTACTTAACAACGACACAGATGTCTTCCGCTTGAGTCAAAGCACGCGTGTAACAAGTTGCATGTCTTCAAACGAAACGAGTCATGACTTATGCCCGTTTGAAGTTTGAATTTTCAAACGCTTCGTATAGCGCCCCCCTTTGGCCGATTGGAATAAAATTGGTTTCAGTGATACTTTGACTAACCCTCCACATCTTTGCCAAATGCCATGAACGTGTAACTTTGCATGTATGATTTAGAGGCTGAAGAATAATTTGCGTAAAACCGCAATATTGATTGAATTATTAAAAAATTATATTTCACTTTAAAAAAAATCTGGTTGATCAATCTGACCGTATTGGTCCAAAGTTCATGTGAAAAAAGTTTTGTGCACTTGACGCGAAAATCCCAGGAGGAGATAGATTTTTACTGTTTTTCATATAATTCCGAATTGTGGGAGACCTAAAGGTCAGAGGTCAAAAGTTAGAGGGTAAAAGTTGTTCGGCATGAGGAGACGCATACGTGTATACAGGTTTCATGACTGTACGTATAACAGAGCATGAGCTCTATCTGTTCAAAGTTCGCACTTTCGAAGGCTTCCTACAGCGCCACCATTTGGCCGATTGCTGTAAAAAATAATAGCACACTTCGCCACTGTAAGCTGAACACATTGATGTTTTTATTTTCATTTTCTGTCTAAGTATGTAGGAGTAGAAAGGAACCGAAGTTTTGAGGAGAACTTGATATGACGGTTAGATATTGTCACTAGAAAAATATTGTTCCTTCGAAACAATTGTGGGCTCGCTTCAAGCCGGAAAACAATGGCTATAAAAGTACAAAATGTCAAGATCGCAGGCAGTGCTCTCTTTGACGTTACTGACGTCAATGAAATTGGTCCATTTTGTTCCAAAAATGTGTTGTGCAAAAGTTGACCCGCTGGTGGCGCTATAACAGGCCAATGTAAGAAGGGTGGTATCTGTTCCTTGACCTATTGGGAATGTGCTTGCAAGATTTCACGCACATTGCAGGCTGTGTTCATGATTTGAGGTGTTTTTGGCTTTGGCCACTTTATCGCTGCTTGCAGCTATATTCATTATTATAATTTTTTTGTGTGTGTGCACTTCATAGGCATATTAGATAAAGGTCCTTAGATTGTGTGTAGAATGTTTCATGCAAATTGCAAAAAAAAAAATCCTAACGGGTTTAAGCGTTTCACAAACTGCTCAAAATGATATAGCGCCCCCCTTTGGCCAATTGGGGTAAGATTGGTTTTAGTGATATTTGGACTAACACTCTACATCTTTGCCAAATGCCATGAACATGTTACTTTGCATGTATGATTTAGAGGCAGAAGAATAATTTGCATAAAACTGCAATATTCATTGAATTTATTTTAAAAAGCATGTTTCAATTTTAAAGAAATCCGATCTGACAGATCTTTAGATATCGGTCCAAAGTTCAAGTAAAAAAAGTTTTGTGCACGTGGAGCGAAAATTCCAGAATAAAAGCGGGTTTACGCGTTTTACAAACTGCTCAATATGGCGGAAAATCGAAGGGCGGAGCTTACTTAACAACGACACAGATGTCTTCCGCTTGAGTCAAAGCACGCGTGTAAGAAGTTGCATGTCTTCAAACGAAACGAGTCATGACTTATGCCCGTTTGAAGTTTGAATTTTC
This sequence comes from Nannobrachium achirus, assembly GCF_963921795.1. Taxonomy (NCBI): domain Eukaryota; kingdom Metazoa; phylum Chordata; class Actinopteri; order Myctophiformes; family Myctophidae; genus Nannobrachium; species Nannobrachium achirus. Next base: position 5,413,478 of record NC_137812.1, read on the forward strand.
AGACGCTTCGTATAGCGCCCCCCTTTGGCCGATTGGAATAAAATTGGTTTCAGTGATACTTTGACTAACCCTCCACATCTTTGCCAAATGCCATGAACGTGTGACTTTGTATGTATGATTTAGAGGCAAAATAATTATTGGCATAAAACTGCAATATTGAGTGAATTATTAAAAAATAATGTTTCACTTTAAAAAAAATCTGGTTGATCAATCTGACCGTATTGGTCCAAAGTTCATGTGAAAAAAGTTTCGTGCGCGTAACAAAAAAAACCCAGGAGGAGATAGATTTTTACTGTTTTTCATATTATTCAAAATTCTGGGGGATCTAAAGGTCAAAGGTCAAAAGTCAGAGCGTAAATGTTGTTTGGCATGAGGAGACGCATACGTGTATACAGGTTTCATGGCTGTACGTATAACAGAGCATGAGCTATACCTGTTCAAAGTTCGCACTTTCGAAGGCTTCCTACAGCGCCACCATTTGGCCGATTGCTGTAAAAAATAATAGCACACTTCGCCACTGTAAACCGAACACATTGATGTTTTTATTTTCATTTTCTCACTAAGTATGTAGGAGTAGAAAGGAACCGAAGTTTTGAGGAGAACTTGATATGACGGTTAGATATTGTCACTAGAAAAATATTGTTCCTTCGAAACAATTGTGGGCTCGCTTCAAGCCAGAAAACAATGGCTATAAAAGTACAAAATGTCAAGATCGCAGGCAGTGCTCTCTTTGACGTTACTGACGTCAAAGATTGGTCCGTTTTGTTCCAAAAATGTGTTGTGCAAAAGTTGACCCGCTGGTGGCGCTATAACAGGCCAATGTAAGAAGGGTGGTATCTGTTCCTTGACCTATTGGGAATGTGCTTGCAAAATTTCACGCACATTGCAGGCTGTGTTCATGATTTGAGGTGTTTTTGGCTTTGGCCACTTTATCGCTGCTTGCAGCTATATTCATTATTATTATTTTTTTGTGTGTGTGCACTTCATAGGCATATTAGATAAAGGTCCTTAAATTGTGTGTAGAATGTTTCATGCAAATTGCAAAAAAAAAAATCCTAACGGGTTTAAGCGTTTCACAAACTGCTCAAAATGATATAGCGCCCCCCTTTGGCCAATTGGGGTAAGATTGGTTTTAGTGATATTTGGACTAACACTCTACATCTTTGCCAAATGCCATGAACATGTTACTTTGCATGTATGATTTAGAGGCAGAAGAATAATTTGCATAAAACTGCAATATTCATTGAATTTATTTAAAAAAGCATGTTTCAATTTTAAAGAAATCCGATCTGACAGATCTTTAGATATCGGTCCAAAGTTCACGTAAAAAACGTTTTGTGCACGTGGAGCGAAAATTCCAGAATAAAAGCGGGTTTACGCGTTTTACAAACTGCTCAATATGGCGGAAAATCGAAGGGCGGAGCTTACTTAACAACGACACAGATGTCTTCCGCTCGAGTCAAAGCACGCGTGTAACAAGTTGCATGTCTTCAAACAAAACGAGTCATGACTTATGCCCGTTTGAAGTTTGAATTTTCAAACGCTTCGTATAGCGCCCCCCTTTGGCCGATTGGAATAAAATTGGTTTCAGTGATACTTTGACTAACCCTCCACATCTTTGCCAAATGCCATGAATGTGTAACTTTGCATGTATGATTTAGAGGCCGAAGAATAATTTGCATAAAACCGCAATATTGATGGAATTATTAAAAAATTATATTTCACTTTAAAAAAAATCTGGTTGATCAATCTGACCGTATTGGTCCAAAGTTCATGTGAAAAAAGTTTTGTACGCTTAACGCAAAAATTCCAGGAGGAGATAGATTTTTACTGTTTATCATATAATTCCAAATTGTGGGAGATCTAAAGGTCAGAGGTCAAAAGTCAGAGGCTAAAAGTTGTTCGGCATGAGGAGACGCATACGTGTATACAGGTTTCATGCCTGTACCTCAAACACAGCATGAGCTATACCTGTTCAAAGTTCGCACTTTCGAAGGCTTCCTACAGCGCCACCATTTGGCCGATTGCTGTAAAAAGTAATAGCGCACTTCGCCACTGTAAACTGAACACATTGATGTTTTTATTTTCATTTTCTCACTAAGTATGTAGGAGTAGAAAGGAACCGAAGTTCCCGTCTACTGTCTGACTGACTGATAGATAAATAATGACAATATCTAAAGTGTGCTCGCCTTATAGGCGAGCCCACAACTAGAAAAATATTGTTCCTTCGAAACAATTGTGGGCTCGCTTCAAGCCAGAAAACAATGGCTATTAAAGTACAAAATGTCAAGATCGCAGGCAGTGCTCTCTTTGACGTTACTGACGTCAAAGATTGGTCCATTTTGTTCCAAAAATGTGTTGTGCAAAAGTTGACCCGCTGGTGGCGCTATAACAGGCCAATGTAAGAAGGGTGGTATCTGTTCCTTGACCTATTGGGAATGTGCTTGCAAGATTTCACGCACATTGCAGGCTGTGTTCATGATTTGAGGTGTTTTTGGCTTTGGCCACTTTATCGCTGCTTGCAGCTATATTCATTATTGCGACCGTAGGTCGCACTTACTACAGAAAGCTCCACCAGGTGTCCGTGCGTCAGTCCGTCACACGTCAGACGTCACACTTTTGCCCTGCTCATATCTCCGCAACCGTTGCCCCGATCCATGCCAGATTTTGCACACACACTCCTTACCTGCCAAACTACAACCTCCAAGGACCCCCGGAGTTCCAGGGACCCCCAGGTCCCTGGGGGACCCCCAGGTGTAAAAAAAATACCAAATGTGCAAAAATGACCAAATGACCACCCCCACGGGGCTACTCACGGGGAATTCCCGGGGACCACCCACTCCTGCTACTCCAGAACGGATGCAAAAGTGGTGGCGCCCCCAGTGGAGGACCCCCTCCACTGCAGCTCACATAAAATGCCCTAACTCGGCCTAGGAGCGTCCGGGAGAGCCGGGGCCGGTACCTATTCGTCCGCCAAGGCAACGCGGAGACCCCACCCCTCATTTCTCACATGGCCCTCTTCTAGCGAGACTTACGGTCGCTTATCTCCCGATTAGGGAGTCTTACTGGTTATTATTTTTTTTGTGTGTGTGCACTTCATAGGCATATTAGATAAAGGTCCTTAGATTGTGTGTAGAATGTTTCATGCAAATTGCAAAAAAAAAATCCAAACGGGTTTAAGCGTTTCACAAACTGCTCAAAATGATATAGCGCCCCCCTTTGGCCAATTGGGGTAAGATTGGTTTTAGTGATATTTGGACTAACACTCTACATCTTTGCCAAATGCCATGAACATGTTACTTTGCATGTATGATTTAGAGGCAGAAGAATAATTTGCATAAAACTGCAATATTCATGGAATTTATTTAAAAAAGCATGTTTCAATTTTAAAGAAATCCGATCTGACAGATCTTTAGATATCGGTCCAAAGTTCACGTAAAAAAAGTTTTGTGCACGTGGAGCGAAAATTCCAGAATAAAAGCGGGTTTACGCGTTTTACAAAGTGCTCAAAATGGTGGAAAATCGAAGGGCGGAGCTTACTTAACAACGACACAGATGTCTTCCGCTCGAGTCAAAGCACGCGTGTAACAAGTTGCATGTCTTCAAACGAAACGAGTCATGACTTATGCCCGTTTGAAGTTTGAATTTTCAAACGCTTCGTATAGCGCCACCCTTTGGCCAATTGGAATAAGATTGGTTTCAGTGATATTTTGACTAACCCTCTACATCTTTGCCAAATGCCATGAACGCGTAACTTTGCATATATGATTTAGAGGCAAAAGAATAATTTGCATAAAACCGCAATATTGATTGAATTATTAAAAAATTATATTTCACTTTAAAAGAAATCCGACCAGACAGTTTGACCGTATTGGTCCAAAGTTCATGTGAAAAAAGTTTTGTGCACTTGACGCGAAAATCCCAGGAGGAGATAGATTTTTACTGTTTTTCATATAATTCCGAATTGTGGGAGACCTAAAGGTCAGAGGTCAAAAGTTAGAGGGTAAAAGTTGTTTGGCATGAGGAGACGCATAAGTGTATACAGGTTTCATGGCTGTATTTATAACACAGCATGAGCTATACCTGTTCAAAGATCGCACTTTCGAAAGCTTCCTACAGCGCCACCATTTGGCCGATTGCTGTAAAAAGTAATAGCATACTTCGCCACAGTAAGCTGAACACATTGATGTTTTTATTTTCATTTTCTCACTAAGTATGTAGGAGTAGAAAGGAACCGAAGTTTTTTGATACTTGATATGCCTGCCTAGTATAGAAATAATGACAATATCTAAAGTGTGCTCGCCTTATAGGCGAGCCCACAATAAATAACTAGAAAAATATTGTTCCTTCGAAACAATTGTGGGCTCGCTTCAAGCCGGAAAACAATGGCTATAAAAGCACAAAATGTCAAGATCGCAGGCAGTGCTCTCTTTGACGTTACTGACGTCAACGATTGGTCCATTTTGTTCCAAAAATGTGTTGTGCAAAAGTTGACCCGCTGGTGGCGCTATAACAGGCCAATGTAAGAAGGGTGGTATCTGTTCCTTGACCTATTGGGAATGTGCTTGCAAGATTTCACGCACATTGCAGGCTGTGTTCATGATTTGAGGTGTTTTTGGCTTTGGACACTTTATCGCTGCTTGCAGCTATATTCATTATTATAATTTTTTTGTGTGTGTGCACTTCATAGGCATATTAGATATAGGTCCTTAGATTGTGTGTAGAATGTTTCATGCAAATTGCAAAAAAAAAATCCTAACGGGTTTAAGCGTTTCACAAACTGCTCAAAATTATATAGCGCCCCCCTTTGGCCAATTGGGGTAAGATTGGTTTTAGTGATATTTGGACTAACACTCTACATCTTTGCCAAATGCCATGAACATGTTACTTTGCATGTATGATTTAGAGGCAGAAGAATAATTTGCATAAAACTGCAATATTCATTGAATTTATTTAAAAAAGCATGTTTCAATTTTAAAGAAATCCGATCTGACAGATCTTTAGATATCGGTCCAAAGTTCACGTAAAAAAAGTTTTGTGCACGTGGAGCGAAAATTCCAGAATAAAAGCGGGTTTACGCGTTTTACAAACTGCTCAATATGGCGGAAAATCGAAGGGCGGAGCTTACTTAACAACGACACAGATGTCTTCCGCTCGAGTCAAAGCACGCGTGTAACAAGTTGCATGTCTTCAAACAAAACGAGTCATGACTTATGCCCGTTTGAAGTTTGAATTTTCAAACGCTTCGTATAGCGCCCCCCTTTGGCCGATTGGAATAAAATTGGTTTCAGTGATACTTTGACTAACCCTCCACATCTTTGCCAAATGCCATGAATGTGTAACTTTGCATGTATGATTTAGAGGCTGAAGAATAATTTGCATAAAACCGCAATATTGATGGAATTATTAAAAAATTATATTTCACTTTAAAAAAAATCTGGTTGATCAATCTGACCGTATTGGTCCAAAGTTCATGTGAAAAAAGTTTTGTGCACTTGACGCGAAAATCCCAGGAGGAGATAGATTTTTACTGTTTTTCATATAATTCCAAATTGTGGGAGATCTAAAGGTCAAAGGTCAAAAGTCAGAGCGTAAAAGTTGTTCGGCATGAGGAGACGCATACGTGTATACAGGTTTCATGGCTTTACCTCAAACACAGCATGAGCTATACCTGTTCAAAGTTCGCACTTTCGAAGGCTTCCTACAGCGCCACCATTTGGCCGATTGCTGTAAAAAGTAATAGCACACGTCGCCACAGTAAGCTGAACACATTGATGTTTTTATTTTCATTTTCTCACTAAGTATGTAGGAGTAGAAAGGAACCGAAGTTTTTTGATACTTGCACTGACTGCCTGCCTAGTATAGAAATAATGACAATATCTAAAGTGTGCTCGCCTTATAGGCGAGCCCACAATGACAATATCTAAAGTGTGCTCGCCTTTAGGCGAGCCCACAACTACTGCATGCATGCAACATTGCAACTCCAAATGTACCGCGCCGCGCACGCACAGACATTTACGAGGAACGTGCATGTTTGGATCGATGACTCCCTCAAAAATACCATCAAGCGACCATACTTCTGCGTCTTGAAAGCCTTGGATCGGCCGCGCCGTGCAGTGGCTCTCTGTTTCGTGAAGTGTGTCTGTGTATAGAGCATCGCAGCGGAAGTTGATTCCTGGGGTCACTACGTCATTCCCCATTCATTTTCGCCATAGACTTTTACAAAAATATTTATAACAATTATGTTAAGCCTCGAACCAAGCCATCCAGGATGGAGGTGAATCATGACCATATAACCTTTTTTTCTATGAAAAGAACATTTTGAAAATCCCTAAACAAAGGGTAGTTATTAAATGTAGTATATCAAATAATGTAATATTAAAATATGTTTTCACATAGGATCAAAGGTTATATGGTCATGATTCACCTCCAGCCTGGATGGCTTGGTTCGAGGCTTAACATAATTGTTATAAATATTTTTGTAAAACTCTATGGCGAAAATGAATGGGGAATGACGTAGTGACCCCAGGAATCCACTTCCGCTGCGATGCTCTATTTATGTGCGCCCGCTCATCTGAGCCGTGAGTGTGTGTGTATTTTCATGGGCCGGTCAATTGGCCGCCGCATCAGTAACCAGCGGCCACTGACATAAATTCTCAGCACTGCTCAGCATGCATGATGCTCTGGGACCACCAGAGCAGGACTGCAACTTGTACTAAAAATTAGCAAGTAGCAGCCAGCCTACTTTAGTGGCAGCCAACAGTATACATATGGTGCTGATTAGCCTACCTTTGCAATGTAAGGATATATTCCATAATCCTGTGTCAATGTCGTCTCAAAGAAGAAGAAAAAGAAAAAAAAGCATCGTGTCACCATGCTTTCCTGCCTCCAGTCCAGACGGTCCATGCAGAAGCTCGAAGGAGTTTACTTTCACTTTAATTTAACAGAATGCAACAGAATTGCACAATTGCAAAAGCTTTTGCAAGCTACAGAAAAGGCCATTAGTCCCTTTATTTTAGCCAGTTTAAAAGGAAAATCAGCTCCAGTTTCTCTGTTGCTGAAAAGAAAAAGTCCGTTCACTTAATTGTCCACACGCTGGATTAATGAATGTCCACAGGTGAAGCCTGTTAAAGGTCATTAATAGTCTCCTCTGATAGTTTCACAAAGTACACTAAGCAACAGAAATGTATAATGTAACATTTTAAGTCCCTGACAGAGGTTTTACAAGCCAATTCAATAGCAGCAACATTGTCATGAGGTAATTTTTGCCCTTAAATATTTGAAAGGAACAGACTAGAGTCAGATTATTGTGACATAAGGTACATTTCCCAATAATAAAATCTAATAATTCGCTCCAACGTGATACATCAACTGTGTCAACGACCCATGTCCTTTTTTATTTGCAAATCGCTATTTCATTGTTTTATTTGTTGAAAGGTGTGAATAGAGGTCTCATTAAATTCTCCCCCCCCCCCAAATGAGAGACAGAGTGGGAATGTTTCTGTCTGCAAATACACATTAATGTCCTCTTTTATATGCAAATCGCTATTGCAGTGTCATGTATTTGAGTGTTTTCTTTGTTGAAATAGTGTTCTCTCTCTCTCTTTTATAAAGAGATAGTCACGTTTAAGTAATTAGTGCTTATTATTAAACATTACTCTTATTGCTTCAGTCATCAAATCAATTTCAGTAGGCTTACTTTTAGCCAATAATAATAATAATAATAATAATAATAATAATAAATACTGTTAATTAATGACACACACACACACACACACACACACACACACACACACACACACACACACACACACACACACACACACACACACACACACTCAAAATACATGAAGAAACAGTGCTTTTTGTGGGCAACATGGCTTGGAGCAGCTGTGCGTGTAACACTAGGATGAGGCCGCCGAAGGCGGCCGAAATTCTAGTCTGTTTACAATTGCCTTCCCCAGTTGACCTTTTATTGTCTTATTGCACTTTCCTTACTTAGTTATTTTTCCTAATAAAGTTGTTGCCCTTACCTACCCTCCCCCCTAGCACCCCTAGGCCACATGTGGAAAGCGACTTAGAATACTCAGAAAAAAAAGAAGCGTGTGTGTGTGTGTGTGTGTGTGTGTGTGTGTGTGTGTGTGTGTGTGTGTGTGTGTGTGTGTGTCAATAATAGACTATACTGCATAGAGACAATGCTTTTGTTATCATCAAAGGTCCTCAGCTTAGCGGCTCTGTTCAAGTTATGGTAGATTTGTCATGAAACCTGCCATTTGAATCTACAGAGGTTTCCGTCTGGAACATGTAGGCCTACATACATACAGTACGTATCTAAACAGGAAATAGTCTGTGGTGTGCTGTCCATGAAGGGGCATGATATAGGTAGCCTGGTTCCAGCCCATAGACCCCGCCCACTCTCAGAGTGGAATGTTTCTGAGCCTGAAATCAGGCTACATGATAGGTGGTTAACATAGGTTACTTGGAAACACAGCTTACAAAACCAAGATAGAGGAACCATTTCTTCAGAAGTATGAGAACGGAAACATTGGTTTTGTGAACATCTCCTTTCATATTTCAAGTGTTTAAAAAATATAATTATTGCGACCGTCAGGTCGCAGTTACTATAAAAACCTCCACCGGCTGTCAGTCAGTCTGTCAGTCAGTACGTTAGTCAGTCTGTCCGTCAGTCTGTCCGTCACACGTCACGTCACACTTTTGTCCTATTCATATTTCTGCCATGCACTGTTGCCCCTATCCATGCCAAACTTTGCACACACACTCCTTGGCTGCCAAACCACAACCTCCACCCCTAATTCCTCACATGCCCCTCTTCTAGCGCCACCATGAGGCCGATTCTTGCAAAACAAAAAATCACACAAAGCGGTACACAGTATCTCTAAAGTCATGTCATCAACATGGATTGTCCCATTTCCCATTCCCTCCTGATTGGCTATATTGCCTTCTAAAGTTATATTCGACCTGACGGTCGCTTATCTCCAAAGTTTATTGGTAATAAAACCAGTAAGACTCCCTAATCGGGAGATAAGCGACCGTTGTAAAACTAGTGTCTGGCAAGTGTAGCAAAAATTAGGAAAAAGAGAATTACATGTACAGTATAATGAGAAGACACAATAGTAACGTTTACTGCTAATAAATCACTCTGGATAAGAGTGTCTGCTAAACGCATAGTAGCTTTAATTAATCTCCATTTAGCAGACTCATAAACTTTGAGGATAGAGGCTTCTTCCTTCCTACTGTTAAGTGGGCTTGAACTGTAAACTGGAGAGAGAGAGAGAGAGAGAGAGAGAGAGAGAGAGAGAGAGAGAGAGAGAGAGAGAGAGAGAGAGAGGTGGGGGGGGGGGGCATGGAGGCAAAATTAACTTTTAAACATATATTTTAGTTGAAATGCAAAATAAAACAGGAGGGGTCTAATATATGTGAATATGCTCAGTCTAGTCTATAATAGACTCATAGAGACAATGCTTCCCTGCATCAAAGCTCAGCCTCAGCTTGGCGGCACTGTTCAAGTTATGGTAGATCTGTGTCATGAAACCTGCCATTTGGTTTCCGTTCTGTATTTCACTGGAACATGTACCTATTTCGAAACAGGAAATAGTGTGTGGTGTGCTGTCCGTGCACTCAGAGGGGTCTAAAACAAGTGGTTTTCATACGTTACTAGGAAATACAGCTTATATGACTATGGTCATAAAACCAAGATGAAGGAGCCATTTCTTCAGAATAGTGAGAACGGAAACTTTGTGTGTGTGTGTGTGCGTGTGCGTGTGCGTGTGCGTGCGTGCGTGCGTGCGTGCGTGCGTGCGTGCGTGCTTGTGTTTCTTTGCTCACAGTGCTACACAACAGGTCAGAATGAAAAGCCTATAACAACACTTTGCTGTTGTATAATTACTGTAAATCACTGTAAATCATGGCCTCTTCGTGCAAATTGTTTTATTAAAAGTTATATGGTGATAAACATCTTCATAATCCTGTGTGAGGATGAATGTGCATCTTCTTCCTGCCCCATTTCATTCTCTGGATTACCGTATGTAAAGAAAAAAAAAAAAAGATTATGTAAAACCATAAATGGAATAAATGAAAATGAAATGACATTTTAGTTTTTGGGTGTGGGACAATAAAGCTTGGGAGTGTTTTTCTTTTTGTTTTTAAAGGTCAGAAGGATTTCACTCAATACAGTAACAGCTTGTTGTTTGGATAGATATACAGTGGCTGATATAATAATAATTACTCAGTAGCACCTGCTACTGAGTATGATGTGAACAGTAGTGCAGTGATTTGTTTCAGCGTTTCAATGTTTATTTGTTTCAGTATGAAAATTCACAATGACATATCAACTTATAAATCATAGTAAGTAGGCTACATATCAGATTGTCTCCTCTATGCTGTGACATTGAAGCTGCAGGCCTGACTTCCTGTCCTCAGTGTCGTCATGGAAACTCAAACTTATGTGAGCACACAGTGAGAACAGAAGCTTTCAGCTACTGTGAAGGCTTGTCCATTGTCTATCCGAAACCAAATTTTCTTCTTAGAGTTCCGACTTTCAGACGTGCAGATTTCTGAACTCTAATTCAGTGTAATGCTTTTCAGAAGTCACGAGTGACATCATTTTGTAGTCAAACCGGACCTTTCCGATGAAAGGTTCGGTTTCAGAGAGACTATGGACAGGCCTTGAGTCTTGAGGTTGAAAGCTGCAAACAGCATTAACATATGATCAGGACAAAGTATTTACTTGAGAGTCTTCCAGCTGACCATGCTGTGTCTGTGTGGGATAATGACTATGGCTCCCCTGTGACTTTTGCCCACTGTCAGAACATACATGTACAATCATTGTGAACAAACCACATTTATTACACCTATAGAGGGTGACATCATCATCATACCAGGAAGTTATGCGGGAACGCCTAAAGTGGCAAAAAACTACTTTCTGGCCTTGATAGCCCATACATTCAAACAGTCCTATCTGATTGTTTTAAACAACATTAAATGACGTTAAACTCACTTTGCCACTCAATATGCCATTCACTTTATGCATGCGCATACCCTCTATTGCATTATATTGTAATTTTAAGATTTTTTTAAATTGGTGAGACATAGGTGGTACAATAAATGGTGCATTTATCCAAGGCGCTTTACAGAGATTGTGCATAACATTCACCCATTCACACACACATTGATGTCAGAGGAAACCATGCAAGGTACCAACCTGCTCACCAGGAACAACTGGGGGTTCAGAGTCTTGCAGTCTCAAGGACTCTTCAACACCAACTCTGGGGGAGCCCGGGATCGAACCAGGAACCCTCCATGTTCTAATGACGGTTTCTCTACCCCTAAGCCATTGCCACCCTCATAAATAAGTTGATTATGTTACCGTAATTGACATATCACCATGAATCCTTTTCAATTTCATAAGACAAGACAAGACACAGGCGGGACTAGACGTCACCAAGAACGAAACAAAAACAAAACAAAACAACTACAAGAACAAAAACTACAAGAACAAAAACAATGCAAAAAAGAAAAAAAAAAACATTATGAAAGTGGAATGATAAATGGCTAAGATACAATGGGGAAGACAATAGCATCAGGGTATCTGGGGCACTAACCTCGGAGATTTAATTTCTTTAGGATCAGTCAGGGTCAAGGTTTTGTGAGGGTGTTTATGAAAGCAATTATTGTTACTTTGCCGTCTGTCAATTGAAAGATGGTCTAGCAATTCAGGCTCTTTGGCTTTTGGGGCTGAAATGAAGCTTACATGGAATGAAGTCTAACAGGGACAGGTGAGTATACATTTCCACTCCTAGTTAGTTAATTAGTTATATTGTCTAACTCCAGAGTAGACACAAACATCTTCTCTGTCCCTTTGTCTTCTTAGTCTGCCGTTATTGTTCACACTCACAGCAGCGTAATGGAGGTCGTCAGCATCTCGGCCCTGATGAGACAGACAACAGGACGTAATGTGAGATCAAAGGAAATGGGTGAATAATGCACAAATATGATCATAGCGGACATTTTAATTTTCCAATCTTGTGATGCTGTAGTGGGGTTACATGTGGGTGTCTGAACGTGACTGAATTTGAAGATAATAGGCCTACTCACCTCAGAATCACAGGCTGCAGAACTTCTTGGATGAGAAGTGTTCCCTACATATGCAAGATACAATGAGTGAGTAACTGATGCAGCTTGAAAACTAAATTCCACATGAAGATTTCACTTGTCGAATGCCACCTACCTCTGCCCTCAGGGCATCTTTTCCTGTCCATGTTGTAAAGGATGTAAGATAAGACGAAGACTGAGATCAAGGCAACTGCCAAAGCTGCACCCAGTCCATACACCACAAGCAGAGATACCGTGGCCACGTCTGTTTAGAAGGAACACCAAGGTAAGCAAGCATATCCTTTCATTTCTTTTTTTCTTTTGTACAATTATGCAATTATTTATTCAAGCATTAATGTTGTGAGTCATTCAGGATGTTTAAAAGAAGAAAACATTTACCACACACCGGCTCCATATGAAGTAATGTATTGACATTTCAGCCTGCTGGCTTTCATCAGAATGATAGGCCAGTAGGCTGAAACATTAATACATTAAAAATAACTTCACATTGAACCTTTTTAAAGTTTGTTTCCTGTATTCGGCACCTCACTACAGCCATGGTGTGCGTTAACTTTTGCAATAGCATTCAAGATCTAGGATAGGGGTCTTCAATGTTCTCAGGCCAAGGACCCCTTAGTTAAGCGACCAGGGACCCCCACAACCTTTTCAGAGATTCCATTTAGTTTAATCGTTTGACAGCACATTCATCAGTGTATTTTGGATTCATGTCAATTTGTGTTTTCAGATATTTAACCCCTTGAACCATCCATACTTAATAAACTTGACCTTTCACTCTGTACTTAGTCTGCTCTTTTCCCCCTCTACACCAAAGCTCTTTGCTAAAAATAGCCGATCTACAAGCTCACAACGCCTCTGTAGATCTGCTATTTTTGGCTAAAGTTCTCAGAATATGGACCACTAGTTCAAGTGGTTAATATAAAAAAGGAGAAAAAAACATTTTGTCTATGATCTAGGTTAATTACCTACCCACAATCTCCACTCTTGTTCCATTTCCAAACAGTATGCGTCCGCATGAGGCTACAGCACAGTAGTAGGTTCCAGCATCAGCCACGGTCACATTCTCCACAGGGAGGCGATAGACACAGCTGTGGTTGGTGGATTGCGCTTTGGAAGGCTCTTTGCACTGACCGACATGGGAATAAACCAATCCAAGCTGTGATCTGCCATCTCTGAACCAGTAGACTGTGGGGTGTTCTCCATTACAGGTGTCAGTGTGTACTGTGCAGTTAAGTGTCACACAGTTTCCTATCTGGACTGACTCTGTTACTGGCTGCTGAGTAATGTCCTGGGTGTTGGAATGGGTACCCTGGACATTAAGGAAGACACCTTGGGCGAATGTAACCGCAGCGATGGTATCTGTCATCGCACAGAAATACGTAGCCGAATCTGACAGGCGGAGGTCGTTGATTGTGAGACGGCTTATTCCCCCTTCGTTTCTTCCAGAGAAATTCAAGTTCTTGAACTCATTGTAAAACGTTGGTATTTGGACATGCTTCATGGCGGTTGATATAAGCTGAGGTTTGTTTCCCAAAGCTTGCTGGTACCACAGGAGAAGCATCTCGGCATTCTCTCTGTAGAAGCATATCAAAGTCACCGACTCTCCAACCTTGGCTGTGATGACTCCACTGTCCTGGTGCAGGACTGCAGGTTGAGTTACAGCTGGATCACAGCCTGGAGGATAAATGTTCACATACAGAACCTTCAAGAGACTGTGTCACTGATCATGAACATAATGGTCTTAAACATCATACAGATTTTATACCATGAAATTTAACTCTACCATGCTCTGAACAATGGTGTTATCCAAAAAAATCTGCACGTTTTTATTGTTCGATATGCCTCATATTGACAAGATGACAAACATTTTGTCTGTCCAGCCTTCATCATCAGTGTGAATTGAAATGGTGTTCACCACACCCAATGAAACACACAAACACAAGTGAAAATTCTAAAATACTCACTTATATCAACCAGAAGTAGAAAAAGGATGCAAAGAGTCATCGTCTGAGGTTTGTACCTGTACTGTAAATTGTTTACTGAAGCGCACAGCTCTTTTGAAGAGACCGACCTTGTTCATGATTGGCTGACCTGCTTTCTGATACCGCATGCCAGGCCTGCAATATTGTCATTCTAGGGGCAAGGCCATCTAAGCATAAATGCCATCTAAACAGGTTTAATACTGGAAGTCAGTGGAGATGCGTGCGTGTGTCAGAAAAGGTCACGTGTGGTGCCTGCGTAGTACTGTACTTTGCAAGTCAAACCCCCCTCCTTATGCTAGGTATTAAGGTAGGTTTTGTTTGTGTAGAGTGCTGGGTGGGCGTCCTACTTGCCAAAATCTGGGGCAAAATCTTAGTTTTGATCAAAGTTACAAAATTATAGCACACTTGAAAGCATGAAAGCTAGCCTGTTCAATGTCCCAACTCATGACCCATGAGGTTTGGGCTCAAATGTACTACTGGTGTGCCGTGGGAAGGCGAACGCAGAAACACACGTTGCAGATTCTAAGTGTAGCCTATGATATCATACAATCCGTAAAGCGACATTTTAATGGGTGGTTAAAGTTTATTCCCACTTTGGACGTCAGATGGTGAGTCCCCTTCATGAGACGGTGGTTGTACAGTGTGTGTAAAGTCACCTTTTTAGATCTTATTATTCACATTGTCATGGACAATATCTTACGTCTTACGCCTGGAGCTATCTCATGATATCACTATCATGCAGCAGTATGACGAAACAAAATGTTACACTTGAAAGAGAACAGGGGCAGACTGTCGCAGATTTTAAAATGTAGTTTGCTTAGTTTAGTGCTACTGCCTCCTTTACCTACTCGCCTCCTGATAAGCAAATGAAGATGGATAGATGGAAGTATTTAAAAAAATCACACTAGTGTGAAGTGAGGGGTGCTATTTATGTGTTAAAGTGTCCCGCTAGCCAATTACAGCACATCCTGCGAAGCTTGGCCAATGGGACCTTGGGCGTACAACAGACTTTGAGCCGTTTGTGTCAAGATGTAGGCCATATCTAGGCCAGATGTAGGCCATGTTTCAGTTTATCGCTTCATAGTTTTTTTGACGGGACAAAGCCAGATGTTGGAGCTGTAATTCCTGTTCCAGGAGCACCGCTCAAAAACAAATGAAAGAAAGAGATATCAGAAGAACCCAACTAACTGTATGCTATGGGATGCCTAACAACTAGGGATGCCCCGATCAGGGTTTTTTTGCTCCCGATCCGATACCGATCAAATATTATTGCTTCCGATTCGATCCCGATCTTTCCCGATCCGATCTTTTGGCAAGGCATTAAGAAATAAAAGAAAATCACACTCGTGTGAACTGAGCGGTGGTGTGTGTGTGTGTGTGTGTGTGTGTGTGTGTGTGTGTGTGTGTGTGTGTGTGTGTGTGTGTGTGTGTGTGTGTGTGTGTGTGTGTGCAACAGCGCCCCTCCCTTAACATGTGGTCAGAAAAGGTTACTGCAGGCTACAGACAGACAGACAGACACGGAGACAGACAGACAGACAGACCCACACACACGGCCACGTATAGGAGCGTTGTGACCACCGCTCAAAAAAAAATCTATTCATTCTATCACTTAGTGCAGCACTGAATCAATATAGGCCTACTAGTGCAGTGTTCTCAATCATTGTGCAGCGGACCTTTGGTGTGGCCTTTGAAATTTGGCAGTGAAGTCACGATTTAAGGACTTTTAAAACCTGTTTAATATCTCAAAAAATAAAATAAAATAGACCATTACAGCATCAAAAATAATCAACAAACTATATAAAAACTGGTAAAACATTGGCCATTTTTAAAGTTGAAACAAAATAAGTTAAGAACCAATTAACCAGTCTGCTTGAAAAGTATGCATCTGTAGCAGCTAGACAGTGCAGAGAGACATAATTGCCTTCCTCTGATCCATTAACAAGGGGCCAATTACTACTTATTGGCATCAGCTGCCAGCTGGACACAGAGTCTGACACAATCACCTTCCCTCTGCAGTGCTCTGTCTGTCTCATTTCTCCAAAAGCCCTTGAATATGATTGAAAATGATTAAGGATTACTGTGATTATGGTAAGCTTACATTTCATGTAAGCTTACCATAACTTTCAGTACTCCCAGAAAATATTTTTTTCTCCGATCTTATAAAAAAACGGCCATATCGGCGGCCGATCCGATCACGTGATCGGGATCGGGCAACACTACTAACAACACAACCATCCTCTAGCTCTTTTAAGACTTACAGTATATGCCTCAACAGACCGGGTTAGCAACCTTCTGTATACTTCTCTAACAATAGAAGCCCTCGGTTAAATATCAGCACCATGGACAGCACCAGCACCAGAGGTTCTAAAACACTGTATTTGTCCGGCTGCCAACTTGTCTTTTATGGCATAGGTATGACATTTGGTATATATATATTTTTGTATTGGCCTAAAATGTTGTGTGTATATATACATTCATGAAAGCACCTGCTGACCGTCAGCATTGAGCAATTTGTTTTATAGGGGGTAAAAGTTGGGCCCATTCACTTACTATAAAGGAAAAAAATACCCACCAACAATCTGATTTAAGTAGCATGTGAGGGGTCAAACTAGGGGTTTTTAATTATTCTGAATCCATTGCAAGCATTTGTTTTGCATGAAAAACATTCCTTGGGCTAAAAACGCCCCCAAGAAAATTGTGAAAAGTGATTGGTTTAGTGACTCATCACTAAACCATAGTTTTGTGCGGCTGTTTTTAGGCCATGGAATGTTTTTCATGCCAAACAAATGTTGCAATAGATTCAGAATAATTAAAAAACCCTAGTTTGACCCCTCACATGATACTTAAAGCAGATTTTTGGGGTTATTTCTTTCCTTTATAGTATAGTGTATACAGTAGTAAGTGAATGGGTCCCAAACATTTACCCCCTATAAAATAAATTGCTCAATGCTGACAGACGGTCAGCAGGTGGATTCATGACTGTACGGTATGTATATAGACAATATTTTAGGTCAATAAAAAAACTATATACTACATTTCAGACCTCGCCGCAGGGGCAGCCGGACTATATTGATTGGGTGTGCCCACTTATCCTTTGATTTGTTTCTCCAATTTTCTCATTACGAAAATGTATCATAAACATGAAATATAATTTCACTTTTGTTATTCATACTTATACTTGAATATACTAACTATGGCATAATATATTTGGCCCAACGTTATTCCTGCAATAGGCTACAACCTGTAACTCCAAGGAAACCCACTACAGCTGCTTTATAACATATATATTTTTAGTGAGGCTATAAATAACTGGCTGTGACAGAGAGAGAGAGAAAGAGAGAGAGTTTAGTTATATAGAGTTATTAATTTAATAACAGTTAATGAATTACAGATCAAGGCACCTAGCTAGCTTGTCATTTGCATGTTCTGTTGGCGCCACTGAACTTTATGCAAATAATCTTGAGTTGTAATTCAGGTAGATATTTGCCCATGTCCCAGACCTGTCTGGATAAAGTCTGGTGTATAGGCAATTACTTTTCCCAGTTGGTAATATTAGTATTTGAAAGTGAGAATATGTTACCAAATTATACAACAACTCTGATATGTAGTCTGTCTATGATCATATTTTTAACAGTTATTGTCTCCACCAGCCGAAGGCTGAGGGAGAGTATGTTTTCCCCTCCGTCCGTCCGTCCGTCCGTCCGTGCGTCCGTCCGTGCGTCCGTGCGTCCGTGCGTCCTCGCAGTTTGTGAACAGCTAATCTCAGTCACCGTTGGCCCGATCGCTGCCAAACTGAGCACACACACTCCCTGGATGCCAATCTAGAACCTCTGCCCCACATTTTTTCAAATCGGCCTCATGGTGGCGCTATAACAGGCCGATTTGTGTGGCCTGGTTGTTACCAGCTAATCTCTGGCGCCGTTGGCCCGATCGCTGCCAAACTGAGCACACACACTCCCTGGATGCTAATTCAGAACCTCTGCCCCACATTTTTTAAATCAGCCTCATGGTGGCGCTATAACAGGCCGATTTGTGTGGCCTGGTGGAGACCTGTGCTCGGAAGAGCACTGCTTCTAGTTATAAGTGTTATCTTGTTTTTCAGCAGGTGGTGTCAGTTAAACTGCCGTTTGTGTGTGTGTGTGTGTGTGTGTGTGTGTGTGTGTGTGTGTGTGTGTGTGTGTGCGTGCGTGTGCGTGTGCGTGTGTGTGTGTGCGTGTGTGTGTGTGTGTGAGGTGGGGCCTGGGGGGGCAGGTACGTGACATTTTGCCAAACCCAACAGTGGAAATTGTCACTTGTAGGCGGAGATGAAAGCTTTCTGTTCTGCATTGTGGTGGTCGACCTTTTCTCAGTGCGAGGTAAGAATCTTTTTACTTTACTTTGAACAATACAGTATTGCAGTCATATGTTTGTGATTATTATTACATACTATTAAATATAACATTTAATAATAAGATAATTCCTCAAACAAACACAAAATATTTAGTAATACAGTAAATACATCTGGGCAGATTTTCAGGCTGCTACACGGCCTTCAAAACGAGTCCTGTGTTGCACAGACAAGAGCAATGGTCCCTCCATTTGAAGTGTTAAGCACTGCTATAACACTGCTGCCGACCCATGTCCACTGTCATACCTGTGCGACCTTGTGTACAGGAGGTAGGGCTGTTTAAAGCCCAGCCAATAGGAACACAGAGGGGGCGGGGCTTAAGCAATGACAGCCTTCCCTTCCCGAAGAGCATCTACCAAGTTTGGGAAGTTAGAATGCTGGTAACTGGAATTATGGCTGTTTAAAGTCGATAGGAACACAAAGGGGACAGGTTTAAACAATTACATTACTATTGGCCGTCTAAGAGCGCCTATCAAGTTTGGGAGGTTTATCATGCTGGGAACTGGAGTTATGGCTGTTTGAACCGCAGCCAATAGGAAGACAGAGGGAGCGGAGCAATGGTGTGCCTGTGGTCCACACATGGTCCCTGGTCTAGCTATTTTGGCAGACCCCTGATCAGTGTTGGTATCAAGTTTGGTGCAGATTGGAGCAACGGTGCACCTCACAGCCAGGTCAGTTATGTTTGACAACATAAGGTACAGTACACCAAAATACAGTATTTATAAACCAGTAAGACTCCCTAATCGGGAGATAAGCGACCGTAGGTGGCTTATCTCCACAAATAGGGCAAAAATTTGTTTTTCCAAAATCTTGGAAGTGTAGACATGACATGAGTGTAGACATGCTGTGTAGTGATATTTGTGATTTTAGGGCCAAAACTGTAGGAGCAGTGTCCAAAAATGTGTTTTAAAAATCGTCCTGAAGGTGGCGCTAGAATAGGGCCATGTGAGAAATGAGGGGTGGGGTCTTGCCTTGGCGTTGCCTTGGCGGACGAATAGGTACCGGGCCCGGCTCTCCCGGACGCTCCTAGCCCGAGTTACGGCATTTTATGTGCGCTGCAGTGGCAGGGGGTCCTCCACTGGGGGCGCCACCACTTTTGCATCCGTTCTGGAGCACCAGGAGTCGGTGGTCCCCGGGAATTCCCCGTGAGCAGCCCCGTTGGGGTGGTCATTTGGTCATTTTTGCACATTTGGTCATTTTTTACATCTGGGGTCCCCCAGGGACCTGGGGGTCCCTGGGGCTCCAGGGGTCCTTGGAGGTTGTAGTTTGGCAGGCAAGGAGTGTGTGTGTAAAATCTGGCATGGATCGGGTCAACGGGTGCGGAGATATAAGCAGGGAAAAAGTGTGACGTGTGACGTGTGAGCACATTTGGTCATTTTTTACATCTGTGGGTCCCCCAGGGACCTGGGGGTCCCTGGGGCTCCGGGGGTCCTTGGAGGTTGTAGTTTGGCAGTCAAGGAGTGTGTGTGCAAAATTTGGCATGGATGGGGGCAACGGTTGTGGAGATATGAGCAGGGCAAAAGTGTGACGGACTGACTGACTGACTGACTCACTCACCCACGGACAGCCTGTGGAGGTTTTGGTAGTAAATGCGACCTACGGTCGCAACAATATAGGGTAACATTTGATAGCAGGTTTTGGGTTGCCTGACTGCGAGCGCCAGACATCTCGCACTACGTTTCACTTCGGGAGAGAGTCCACGTGCCCCAAGCATACAACCCTGATTGGCCCATTCAATGCGCCCGCTTTTCAGGCGCGCTCGAAATAAAATAAAATATGTGCAGCTTCAGTCCACACTACAAACCACCCACCAACAGGGGGTGGTGATGTGCGGACTGAAGTATCAGGCTAGGTTTTGGGGCCATCAACATTCATTAATCAATTCATTAGTCTCTTTAGTGAAAGTAGCCTCCTGTTTACCAGACAATCTCTCTCTCTCTCTCTCTCTCTCTCTCTCTCTCTCTCTCTCTCTCTCTCTCAAGCCGGTTCGCAAGAATGAACCAAGGTGCCAAGAAAGTTGAACCGGCACTGGTTCTGGAACCGGTTCTTTGCCGGTGGAAAAGGCCCCTTTGTGTATCTCTCTCACACTCTCTCTCCCTCTCCCTCTCCCTCTCCCTCTCTCTCTCTCTCTCTCTCTCTCTCTCTCTCTCTCTCTCTCTCTCCCCCCCCCCCACTTAACTAACACAGAAGTCATTGTTCTCCCAAACAGAAGTCATCGATTGTTTGTATAACCATTAACACCAGGTAGGTAAATGTTGATATTGTGGTAAGAAAGTAAAACGAGAACGAATGACTTATTGTGTCATGTGTGACTGAGAGACTGGGTTGTAATTTAATTCATGAACCTTTTCTGACACTTGTTTATTTGTAAATCATTGTATCGTCCCAATACAAGAACGATCGCCCCAAAACATGCTTGCCCCGGGTCAAATCCTCGGAACGGTCGCCACCTGGTACTCCTAAATGTAACCTCAGTAAACTAGTCTATGCCTAACCTTATTCCTAAACGAAACCTCAGTAAAACTATGCCTGAAGCTAAGCTTATTCTTAACCTTATGCTCAGTTAAACAAATACACAAATACCAGTAAGACTCCCTAATCGGGAGAATACACAAACTTTAGAAGGCAATCATAGCCAATCAGGAGGGAATATGGTAAATGGGACAGATCCATGTTGATGACATGACTTTAGAGATACTGTGTACTGCTTTGCGTGATTTTAGGGCAAAATCTGTTGGAGCAGTGTCCAAAAATGTGTTTTGCAAAAATTGGCCTGATGGTGCCGCTAGAAGAGGGCCATGTGAGAAATCAGATCCGCAGAATCTATCCGACCAATCATCAAAAGGTCGGGAGAATCTGCCTACAGTGACGTCAATTTTATTTACACAATATAATTTAGATGTTTACAATACCATGGTGACAACGACCCTGATAATCATAAAACCTAGTGCAACCTAGTGTAAAATATGTTTTACTTGGCAACACATTGTGAGAGATTGTTCTGGATTGTTCTTTACTTTTAAATAAACCTCTTCTTTTCATCAAACTGTGAGTATGTTGTATAAAGGTTTGAGAACTCTATAGCTCAAATTCAACGAGCAGTCAGAAAGTTACATTGATTGATAGATTGAACAGATTGCAATCAGTTCAGCAAGTACAATTACACAAGCAATGCTAAAAGGATAGCACCAGTAATACTCCCTAATCGAGAGATAAGCGACTGTCACGTCACATGTATGATCGGCTACTTTTGACTATTTTCACATATTTTTGTGCCGGGTAGCCCCGGCCCCATCTCTCCCGGTCGCTGGGGGGCCAAGGTAAGGTTTTTTTTAGCGGGTGCAGTTGCATGGGTCCTATGCACTATGCACGATTGTGTCCGCGCCGCCAAGCCGGACGTGTGGGTACCGGCCCCGGCTCTCCCGGTCACTCCTAGCCCGAGTTACGGTATTTTATGGCCGCTGCAGTGGAGGGGCTCAAAAACTAGGGGGTCCTAGTTTTTGAGCTTTTTGGCGGGGGTCCCTGGAGCTCCGGGGGTCCCTGGAGGGGTGTAGGTTGTGGATTGGCAGGCAAGGAGTGTGTGTGCAAAGTTTGGCATGGATAGGGGCAACGGTGGCCTAGATATGAGCAGAGCAAAAGTGTGACGTGTCACATGACGTGACGTGGCGTGATGTGATGTGACATGACGTGACAGACGGACAGACTGACAGGGTGGACGTTTTTGCGACCGTCAGGGAGCAGTTTACTATGAAAACCTCCACCGGCCGTCCGTCGGTCGGTCGGTCGGTCGGTCGGTCGGTCGGTCGGTCGGTCGGTCGGTCACACGTCACACGTCACACCTTTGCCCTGCTCATATCTCCGCATCAGTATATAGGGCTTGTTTGTTTATTGTATGACATCACGCCACATCATCAGCTGTGGACTCTGTGATGTCATCGTATCGCATCAGTATATAGGGCTTGTTTGTTTATTGTATGACATCACGCCACATCATCAGCTGTGGACTCTGTGATGTCATCGTATCTCCATATATGGCCATCTCCGTATATGGAGATATAAGTCGTCCATGCCCAAGTATGGGCTGGTGAGGTCAGACTTTGTGTGATGCGTAGGTTATCTCCATATATGGAGATTCAACATTCCAGGCAATGCTCTCTTCCCTGGTGAGAATTGCCCCTTTATATAGGGCTTGTTTGTGTATTGTATGACATCACGCCACATCATCAGCTGTGGACTCTGTGATGTCATCGTATCTCCATATATGGCCATCTCCGTATATGGAGATATAAGTCGTCCATGCCCAAGTATGGGCTGGTGAGGTCAGACTTTGTGTGATGCGTAGGTTATCTCCATATATGGAGATTCAACATTCCAGGTGTAACTATGGCTACCCGTATGACGTGAGAGGTGGAGGTTGTGATATTTGTGGAGATAAGCGACCAACGGTCGCTTATCTCCCGATTAGGGAGTCTTACTGGTGATAGTAACTGTGACCTGGCGGTCGTAACAAAAAGTTTCCAACAAACTGGTTGTACTACACATCCAATCCAATCCAATCCACTTTATTTATATAGCACATTTTACAACCGAGGTTTACAAAGTGCTGCACAGAGAAGCATAAGCAAAATACACCATAAAAACACAGAACAGCAAAATCACTCAAAATAAAAACAACAGTGAAAACAAACAAAACATAGCAGACCACAGAAACTCTCAAGTGGAATTAAAGGCCAAGGTATAAAGATGGGACTTAAGACGAGCTTTAAAAGAGTCTATGGTGGGGGCCAGTCTAACATGGGAGGGGAGTGCATTCCATAGTGTGGGGGCTATAGCAGCGAAGGCTCTGTCACCCCTGGTTTTTAGTCTGGTCGTCTGTGTGACCTTGAGTTTCAGCTGGCCCTCAGACCTCAATGACCTTGGGGGGTTATAAGCCTCTATGAGTTCGCAGAGGTACTGAGGTGCCAAACCTTTCATTGACTTGAACGCAAAAAGTAAAATTTTAAACTCTATTCTGAAGCGAACAGGGAGCCAATGAAGTCTGGCTAGAATAGGCGTAATGTGGTCATGCCTGCGGGTGCCAGTTAGGAGACGTGCCGCAGAATTCTGGACCAGCTGCAGGCGAGCCATGGAGGCTTGATTTAAGCCGGCATACAGTGCATTACATTACAATAGTCTAACCGTGTGGTAATAAAGGCATGAATAACACGCTCGAAGTCAGCGAAAGACAGAACAGACTTGATTTGAGCGAGCTGCCTCAGGTGATAGAAGCTGGACCTGACCACGGCATTAACTTGTTTGTCAAGTTTGAGCATGTTGTCAAATTTTACGCCAAGGTTGGAGACAACAGGCTTGACATAGGGCTGCAGGGAACCCAGGTCCGTGGGTACCGCACCAGGACCACTGGGTCCAAACACTATGACTTCCGTTTTACTTTCGTTTACGCTTAGAAAGTTAAGGGCCATCCAAGCCTTGATATCGTTTAAGCAGTCAAGGAGAGGTGTCAGGGAGCTATTACTTGCTTTCTTTAGGGGCATATATATTTGGGAGTCATCTGCGTAAAAGTGATACGAGATACCATGTTTCTTAAAGATTAGTCCCAGGGGGAGAAGATATAAGGAGAACAGTATCGGCCCGAGAATCGAGCCCTGGGGGACTCCCGAGGACAGGGCAGCAGAGGATGAAACAAAATCTCCAAATTTTACAGAGAAACATCTCTCAGATAGGTAGGAGTAAAACCACTTTAAAGCTGTGTCCCTGACACCAACACAATGCTCTAATCGAGAGATTAGGGTTTTATGATCCAGGGTATCAAAAGCCGACGATAGATCTATAAGCAATAAGATTGCAGAAACACCTTTGTCAGTGGTCAAGAGCACATCATTGAACACTCTCAGCAACGCTGACTCGGTACTGTGAAACGCTTTGAACCCGGATTGAAAAACATCAAAAATGCTGTGTACCTGCAGAAAAGACTGTAATTGAAATAAAACAGTTTTTTCAAGGATTTTTGAAATGAATGGAAGCTTTGAAATAGGTCTGTAGTTTGCTAAAACTGAGGTATCCAGATTGGGTTTCTTAATTAATGGTGTCACAACTGCCTCTTTGAAATAACTTGGTACAACACCTGAAGCCAGACTGCTATTTATGATGTTATGGACACTAGGGCCAATAGCCTCCCAGACCTCCTTAAAGAGGTGAGTGGGGATAGCATCTGTGGGACAGGATGAGGTTTTGAGTTGAATGACCAGTTCACTGAGTTTAGAGAAGGATACAGGGTTGAAATGGTTAAATACAGTTGTGCAGGTGACAGCCATGGAGGGATCAAAAGCAGGGGGGGATATTTGTGCTCTGATGGTAGTGACTTTGTCTATAAAATAGCAAAGAAATCGTTCACAGATCTCAGAAGATGCTTCCAAACAAGTGGGTTGTGCAGGATTTAACAACTGGTCGATTGTTTTAAAGAGAACACGCGGTTTATCCACATTTTTGGAGATAATGTCAGAGAAATGCCTTGACTTTTCAGCCTTAACAGTGCGCTGATATTCTTTCCAACACTCCTTTAAAATGTCGTGTGACACATGGAGCCTGTCTTTCCTCCACCTGCGCTCAGCCTTCCGACACTCTCTCCTGGCAGCGCGCGTGGTGTCGTTTATCCAGGGCTCAGACATAGGTCTGGGGCGCACAGGTTTTAATGGCGCAACATTGTCCAGAATGCTGGCACAGGTGGACAGAAATGTAGTAGTAAGTTGCTCAGTGTCTAGGGCTACGGGGGGACCATTGTCAGCCTGGGCTACGCTAGTAAAAGCAGACGAAAAAAGCCTAGCTGTAGCGGGCTTTAGTACACGACACTGGCGTACAGGAGCGCATGATTTAGAAATATCACAGGGCAGTATAAAATCAAAAGTGACAGGAAAGTGGTCAGACTTGACTGGAGCACAAACCTGTACATTAGAAATTGATAACCCATAAGATATTACAAGGTCCAACGTATGCCCAAGCTCATGTGTAGATTCAGTAACATGCTGAGCAAGGTTAAAAGCCTCGAGTACATCCAAAAATTCTTTAGCTAGTGGTTTAGAGACACAGCAAACATGCACGTTCAGGTCTCCGACAATCAAGCATTTGTTGTACTTAATCAATACACCAGCTAAGAATTCAGAAAAGTCCTTTATAAAGTCCTTATTATATTTAGGCGGCCGATAGATCACCGCACACAGGACCGGATCGGAGCGACGCAACTCAAAGAGACTCAGTTCAAAGGAGGAGAATGACACCGGTGCCAGAGGCTTGCAATAAAGATTGTACATATGGGCGTGTTCTTAATACCTGGCCAATGAACGGTGTGTTAGACACGTCTTTGTAGTTACAGTTAAGGTAAGAATTTGTGAGGACACTCATCATACAATAGAAGCCTACAGACCTGATGGACTACAATGGTGATATCAAACCTGACGTTTTTGGTCTTTTTCATAGGTAAATTACTGTTCATTCTTAACTTTACTAACATGAAAAATATCAACTTGACTCTACAAAATCTTATACGCTTAGACTTGCATAGTATTGTCCTGGTTTTGGCATATTTATTATTGTGATTGCAATATTTATTATTGTTCAGAATCTGAATCAGCTTTATTGTCACATCACAGGTTTACAGGTGTAAAAACAGGTGTAAAAAGAGCCCTATGTCAAAAAGTGGTTTCCACAGTTTTATGTGATTTACAGAGAGCTAGGAGTAAGAAGAGGGAGAGGGGGGACAGGTTGAGCAAGTGGGGGAAAAAGACAATTCTACACATAGCATATACATCCGGTACAATATGTAAGCCTATGAGGTTAGGGTGCCCTGACTGCCCTCACACCAAAATACCTAGAGTGGAATCCGCCAATGCATTTCAATGAGAATGGAGCGTTTTTTTTTTTTGCAGAAATCAGAAATTTGCAAAAAAAAACGCTCCTTTCTCATTGAAATGCATTGGTGGATTCCACTCTAGGTATTTTGGTGTGTGGGCACCCTTAGACATAAGGTGCATCAACATATCAGCAAGTATATACTATAAATGGTATTGGATATTAACTCCATATATTAACTGAACAGTCCCTCAGGGCTCTATGCCAATTGAAAACAGTGGTGTAAAGTAGCTAAGTACATTTACTTAAGTACTGTACTTCAGTACAGTTTTGAGGTATCTTACTTTACTTGAGTATTTCCAGTTTTCAGCACTTTTAATTCTACTCCATTACATCTCGGTTCCAAATATTGTACTTTTACTCCACTACAATTATTTGAAAACTTTAGTTACTAATTACTTAAAAGATATAAATTATTATATTATTAAACATACATTAATGCACTTTAGCCCTATATTCTATACCTTGGCTATTTGAAAATAGCCGATCTACAAGCTCACAACGCGTCGCATCGCGACGCATTGTGGGCTTGCAGATCGGCTATATTCAAACATTTTGTACTTTTTACTTATGGTTCTTTAAAGGGGAAGACCACCCATTTTCAATATTGAACTGTGTCATTAATATACCTTAGAGCAGGGGTCTTCAACGTTTTCAGGCCGGGGACCCCCAAACTGATGGGGAGATGGAGCAGGGACCCCCTACCACCTCGTGGGGTGGGTGGGTCGGGGCTACGACATATTTTTTATTTTAAACATGTACAGCGAGCAGGGTGGGCCGTACCACTACCATTTCTAAACATACTACTTATTAACTGAGAACCAATGTCAATAATATCAACAATCTACATTGCAGTATTGATACTTTTACTTAAGTGCAAAATGTGAGTACTTTTTCCACCACTGATTGAAAAGAGCCAATTGACAAGCTGAAAAACGCATCTATGAGCTTGACGATCAGCTGCGGAGGTTTTCCCCAGAATATGGATGCTGGGGTTTAAGTGGTTAATAATAATAATAATAATAACCTGATTTTTTTTTTGTACTTTTTTTTAACAGTTACAGTGCTGAACAGCAATTGGTGCATAAAATATACAAATAAAATAAAATAAAACAAAACATTTAAATACCTAGGGAATAATGTGGTAACGCTTTACTTTACAGTACAGTAATTACCAGGTACTTACTAAGTAATTACTAGGTTATTACCAGGTAAATAGGTAGGTAATACCTACCTATACTAGGTAATACCCAGTATTTACTGGGTATTTACTATGTTCCTGAAAACGACCAGGTAATTACCAGGTAATATTAAGTATTTGCCTGGTAATTACATGTTAAGTACATGGTAATACACTTATTAATTACTAGGTTTATTACCTGGTAGTTACCAGGTATTGGTGAATACTCAAAACACTATTTTTTGCGTCCAGTGCATGCGAGTCAGCTTCTCCTCTAGACAGCACACTGCGTTTTGTGTGAGGAGGTGTTAATATAATTAATTTATATTTGTGTTTGATCATGGCTTGGTAATGGTGGGGAACTGGGGATGCTGGTGTTTTGGGTGGGAACTCTGTGGATTTCAGATGCAGTGTGCTGTCCAGCGGAGAAGCAGACTCTCGGATACCAGAGAGGAGAGCCAGGACTTGGCATGCACTGAACGCAAATGAACACTGGTAATTTTTGGGGCATTCAAAATCTGAGTGTTTTGAGTATTCACCACTCCCTGGTAATTTTATCCACCCATGGCCACGATGCCATTTGGTCCCAACAAAAAGTACTTATTTTTACCGTAGTTCCACTTAACTGGGTAAATGCAAGGTACATATTCTAGTTACTGGGTAAACACTTAGTAATTACTAGGTAATGTCATGGAATTGACCCATGCTTTCTTTTACAGTACAGTTCAACTGTAACTACTGGGTAATTACCTGGGAAACACTTTTCTAGTTACTGCGTTAATACTGAGTAATTACCAGGTAAGGTCATCCAATTGACCCACGCTTTACTTTACAGTACAGTTCAACTGTAACTACTGGGTAGTTACATACTCATAATTAGTAGTATCCAGGAAAATACCTGGTAACTACCAGGTAATAAACCTAGTAATTAATAAGTGTATTACCAGGTACTTAACATGTAATTACCAGGCAAATACTTAATATTACCTGGTAATTACCTGGTAGTTTTCAGGAACATAGCAGGTGTTTACCAGGTAATTACTAGGTCAAATACCTGGTAGTTACCATGTAATTACCTGGTAAATACCCAGTAAATACTGGGTATTACCTAGTAATTAACTGGTAATTACCGTACTGTAAAGTAAAGCGTTATCAATAAGGGAGTTATTATTAACTTTGTTTTTTTTTTTACAAGGGTTCATATTTTAGATAGCCATTAGTGAAAAGAAAATATGTGTGTTAAAATGTTTTCATTTACTTCTATCGTTTTAGTGATTTTAATGATTTTGATTTGCATGCAAGCCCCCAGGTTGGGGGCATGCATGCAAGTGGCTAAATATGTACTTTTAGACACAATAAGCCCATTCCCAAGATGCGCCACAATTTTTCATGGGCAGATGTGACTTATGTGGGCTGGTGTAAATAGTAACAAAGAAATTGTCAGCTTATATTGTGTCTAAAAATACATATTTAGCCACTTGCATGCATGCATGCCCCCACCCACTGAAATAAAAATACAAAAATGGCTAAAATGATAGAAAGCAGTAAATTAAGCAAACTAAGAGGAGACCACAAGAGATACGATAGTCCACACGAAACATAGTTTAAGTACAGACATCCATAGCGGACCCAGCTGAACATTAAAGGGTGAAGACAGACTGATGATTTTGATGACTTTATTCATGTAATCAATGTAGAACTGGACAGGGAAAAGGCATGAAAAAAAAAAACATCAATGCTCATAAATCAAATACAATAATCCAAAAACATTGATTTAGGCACCATAATACATTTGTCCATAAAACTCATAACACTTTACAGTACACAATACATATACATAAACCTTATACAAAATAGTAGAATTACCATTACAATAAAACCCAACAATAAGACCAAGAATCTGCAGTGGCCCAAGCAAAACCTTAAATAAATGTAGGCTATCTTGTCCCCCTTTCAGCTGGGTGCTAAAGTGGCATCGTGCTTGGTTCCGAAGCTTGCTCGGCTGTCCTTTCCATGGCCGTCCGTTCCTTATCAAACCGTCTGTTCCTTATCAAACCGTCCGTTCCTTATCAAACCGTCTGTTCCTTATCAAACATTGTATATTCTGTCCTGTTATGCTGCTGCTCCTCTAGCTGAGGCAGTATGTAAACCCCAGAGCCACAGCTGTACTGGGTCCCAATCAACAGATTAGCCACAGCTTGTTCAATTGTCAAATTAAAGCACTTCCTGTCACAACACCGTGTGAGTATATACCTTCAAAAATAAAAGCGTGGAATGTGGGTCCGTTACAATCATCCATCCATCCATCCATCTTCAACCGCTTATCCGGAATCGGGTCAGACGGGTAACAGTTCCAACTGGGATTTCCAGAGTTCCCTATCCTGAGCAACTTGCTCCACTCCTTCCGGGAGTATACCGAGCAAATGCAAAACCGCTCCTGCTGCTCTGATTCTCCAGCTGATCTCCTTCTCTGTCTTCCCCTTTCTCTCATTCGTGAACAAGACCCCGAGGTACTTGAACTCCTTCACCTGGGGTAAAGTCTCATTCCCTACTTGGACATCACAATCCATCGGTTTCCTGCTGAGGACCATGGCCTCAGATTTAGAGACGCTGATCCTCATTCAGGCCTCCACACACTACCGTGATATAGGGAGACAGCAGCTCTGTAATGTACTGGGGGGAAAGACCATTTTGAGCTTTAAAAGTTAATTATAATCTTAAAATTCTATTCTAAAAATAACAGGATCATGTTGTGCATGTCTGCACGAGATTGAGGTGCAAAGACACACTGCTATAGGTTCAAACCACATAGTCCACAAAAAGGTAACTTTAACTGGTACAATCCATGAAAAGAAAATGCAGGGAAAGGGAAAAGTCCATGGCAACACGTAGAGCGGTTAACATACACATAATTATGTTAAGTAAACAGTGCCCGTAATTTAACTAATAAAGTAAACAGTGCCCTAATGTAACTAATTGCAATACCTTGTAAAAACTAGAACACTTACTTTCAGTAATTCATGCAAAGTAAGTTATTCTGTTAGTTATATATTTTACAACATACTGTACAATGTGTTTCTGTGGAATAACATCTTCCCACCGCATTTTCCGGGCTATTAGACATCTAAAATACGTCTAAACGGCAAGGCTAAAACCAAATGTTCTGATGCTCTGTGGATTATTCATCACCTTTTAATGCCATAGGACTAATAAAGGTTAAAGATATGAGAAGATTAACTGAATTTTGAGCATATGTTTGAGCATTATGTTAAGCCTAGAGCCAAGCCATCCAGGATGTCAGTGAATCATGACCATGAAACCTTTGTTTCTATGAAACATTTTGAAAATCACTAAACAAAGGGTATTTATTACATGTAGTATATCAAAAATTAAATGTTAAAATATGTTTTCATATAGGATCAAAGGTTTTATGGTCATGATTCACTGAGATCTTGGCTTGGTTCTAGGCTTAACATAATTGTTATAAATATTTTTGTAAAAGTCTAGGGGGAAAATGAATGGGAGATTTTTAGTGGCACCAGTAAATCACTTCCGCTGCGATGCTCTCTATACAAGACACAATATGAAAGAATGGAGGTAAAAATTGATATTTGTGTAATCAACTAAATCAATCAAAATTCAGTTGTCCTCAGTCTATTTAGCATTATCTTATATACATAAAATGTATGAAAATATGTATAGCTACTGGCACAAAGAATGGTAGGCTAACATCTAAGGGTGGACTTGTCAATGTAGCCTACCTGTGGTTGTAAAATGGTACATGGAAAAACAATAATAGAGCACATTAGGGTCAAGATTGTGGGTGAATATGAGCAGATGTGCAGCATGGCTCAGCTGTCAGCACCACCTGTTTAACAACCAGATCGTGTTTGCTTGGCATTTGATACTGTTTGCTGTATCACCTGCCTGAGTGTGACAGTACAGGTGTGAGTAGATTGTGTCTGGGTATTATTATTGTCCTTGATCATAGCATCATAGCATTCATGAAGTTTAATTTTTAAAAGTGAATAAATTCACTATGTTCAGATTAACTATTTACATGCTTTAAAGAGAGAGTTGTTTAAAATGACCAGATATTCTTTTCATGCATAAGTTTGAGTTTGTCCTTTTTATAAAGGACCGAAGGCCCTATTTTGAGGAAACAGGCCTGGAGAACAGGGGCGTCAATTGGGTATGGCAGGGGTATGCAGCTGCCATACCCTGGGTCCAGGAGGGAAGATAAAAGTTAGTTCTAAATATGAATCCATGAATGTCTCTTTGTCTATCTGTGCGGGTTATTATGTTGGTAAAGTACAGTAAAATAACTACAAATACAAAATTTAACAAAATGGTCACTTTAACAAGGTATTAGAATTATATTGTAGGTATAAATATATATGTACTTCTTAAAATAAATATATCATGCCTGTTGCTAAGGTATGGCAACATGACTGGTTTCGCGCGTGCAAGACACCAGTCATGTTGCCATACCGTAGCTTTTTCTGAACTGACGCCACTGCTGGAGAAGCACAGATTACCCATAGCAGAATGGCGAGGTGGGTTGGATTGGGATGCATATAAAGGATGAATATAGTATCAATGGGTGTGTTACAGCTGGAATCAATTATGATAAATCGAATGGTTTTGCTTTTCATTACCTTTAAGAGCATCTGTTTCCGCTCGTGAAAATAATTGGAAAATAGGCTTAAAAAAGGTAAAGGTACAAGACTGTGTGTGTACATACCTTCTTCTTCTTAACTTCAACCATTCATTGTCACTTTTATAGTGTTTATTGCGACCGAAGGTCGCATATACTCTGAAGAACCGTGTCGCTTGAGTGACCTTCCTTACGTATCCTCGTGACCGTCCTTCCGTATCCTCTGTGATGTCAGTGTGATGTCAGCGAGTTGTGACATCACTTCCTGTACAGGGCGGCTACACGAAATGTGGATAACACTATATATGGAGATAGTCCAGTCCATCATGTCATATGGGACTACCGTCATAGAAAGTAGCCATTGTTAGGCCGGAGTCATTGGCTGTCTAAACATGGAGATGTGGATAACACTATATATGGAGATAGTCTAGTCCAGTATGTCATATGGGACTACCGTCATAGACAGTAGCCATTGTTAATCCGGAGTCAATGGCTGACTGTCTGTACAGGAAGTGATGTCACATGACATACTTTTTATGCCCATATATGAGTCCTAACATGGAGATGTGGATAACACTATATATGGAGATAGTCTAGTCCAATATGTCATATGGAACTACCGTCATAGACAGTAGCCATTGTTAGGTCGGAGTCAATGGCTGTCTGTCTGACTGTCTGTACAGGAAGTGATGTCACATGACATACTTTTTATGCCCATATATGAGTCCTTCTGTACCACATCTCCATGTTTAGGCAAACTCCACACAGAAAGGCCCTATCGCCAACCCAACCTAGGGTGTGAGCGATAGGGCCTTTCTGTGTGGAGTTTGCATGTTCTCCCCGTGTCTCCTAGGGTTGATACCCTCACAAAAACATGAACAAACTCCCCCCAGAATGACAACAACTAGAATCGTCAGAGAAGCGCTGTGGTTGGCCAGCGAGGTCATTTGGACCTATACATGGAGAAATGGAGCAAACCTGTTTGGCCTAAACATGGAGATGTGGTACAGAATGACTCATATATGGGCATAAAAAGTATGTCATGTGACATCACTTCCTGTACAGACAGTCAGACAGACAGCCATTGACTCCGGCCTAACAATGGCTACTGTCTATGACGGTAGTCCCATATGACACCAGTAAGACTCCCTAATCGGGAGATAAGCGACCGTAGGTCACTTATCTCCACAAATAGAGCAAAAATTTGTTTTTCCAAAATCTTCCTGAGCATGTTGATGACATGAGTGTAGACATACTGTGTAGTGATTTTCGTGATTTTAGGGCAAAATCTGAATCGGCCTCATGGTGGCGCTAGAGGGTCATGTGAGAAATGAGGGGTGGGGTCTCCGCGCCGCCAAGGCGGACGAATAGGTACCGGCCCCGGCTCTCCCGGTCGCTCCTAGCCCGAGTTACGGCATTTTATGTGAGCTGCAGTGGCAGGGGGTCCTCCACTGGGGGCGCCACCACTTTTGCATCCGTTCTGGAGCACCAGGAGTGGGTGGTCCCCGGGAATGCCCCGTGAGCAGCCCCGTTGGGGTGGTCATTTGGTAATTTTTGCACATGTGCTCATTTTTTACACTTGGGGGTCCCCGAGGGAGCTGGGGGTCCCTGGAGCTCCGGGGGTCCTTGGAGGTTGTAGTTTGGCAGGTAAGGAGTGTGTGTGCAAAATCTGGCATGGATCGGGGCAACGGTTGCGGAGATATGAGCAGGGCAAAAGTGTGACGTGTGACGTGTGTGACGGACGGACGGACGGACGGACGGACAGACGGACACCTCGAGCAGCTTTCTGTAGTAAGTGCGACCTACGGTCGCAATGATGGACTGGACTATCTCCATATATAGTGTTCTCCACATCTCCATGTTTAGGCCCTATCGCTCACACCCTAGGTGGGGTTGGCGATAGGGCCTTTCTGTGTGGAGTTTGCATGTTCTCCCCGTGTCTCCTAGGGTTGATACCCTCACAAAAACATGAACAAACTCCCCCCAGAATGATAACAACTAGAATCGTCAGAGAAACGCTGTGGTTGGCCAGATAGTCAAGAATTGGCGCAACCTCGCCCTTTAGGGCGAGGTCGCATGTCACCCTGAGGTCGCATTCCACCCTCAGGTGTCTTACTAGTATTGTTAATTGTAACATATTTGAATTGACATTTTAAACCATTTTTTAAAAATAATCGTTTTTGCCCCTTTTCTGCCTTATTTACTACCAAAACCTCCACCGGCTGTCTGTGAGTCAGTGAGTCAGTGAGTCCGTCACACTTTTGCCCTGCTCATATCTCCACAACCGTTGCCCCCATCCATGCCAAATTTTGCACACACACTCCTTGACTGCCAAACTACAACCTCCAAGGACCCCCGGAGCCCCAGGGACCCCCAGGTCCCTGGGGGACCCCCAGATGTAAAAAATGACCAAATGTGCTCACACGTCACGCGTCACACTTTTTCCCTGCTTATATCTCCGCACCCGTTGACCCGATCCATGCCAGATTTTACACACACACTCCTTGCCTGCCAAACTACAACCTCCAAGGACCCCCGGAGCCCCAGGACTGGGGGACCCCCAGATGTAAAAAATGACCAAATGTGCAAAAATGACCAAATGACCACCCCAACGGGGCTGCTCACGGGGAATTCCCGGGGACCACCGACTCCTGGTGCTCCAGAACGGATGCAAAAGTGGTGGCGCCCCCAGTGGAGGACCCCCTGCCACTGCAGCGCACATAAAATGCCGTAACTCGGGCTAGGAGCGTCCGGGAGAGCCGGGGCCGGTACCTATTCGTCCGCCAAGGCAACGCGGAGACCCCACCCCTCATTTCTCACATGGCCCTATTCTAGCGCCACCTTCAGGCCGATTTTTAAAACACATTTTTGGACACTG
Organism: Nannobrachium achirus; assembly: GCF_963921795.1. NCBI lineage: Eukaryota > Metazoa > Chordata > Actinopteri > Myctophiformes > Myctophidae > Nannobrachium > Nannobrachium achirus. The sequence goes on from NC_137812.1 coordinate 5,448,596, forward strand.
CTCCTACAGTTTTTGCCCTAAAATCACGAATATCACTACACAGCATGTCTACACTCATGTCATCAACATGGATCAGGAAGATTTTGGAAAAACAAATTTTAGCCCTATTTGTGGAGATAAGCCACCTACGGTCGCTTATCTCCCGATTAGGGAGTCTTACTGGTTGATATATAGATGAACAGTAGACTGACAGTAAATGGGAGAGAGATGTGGGTGACATGCAGCAAAGGCTTACCAGGATTACCATCCTAGGTGCCCAGACGGCTACGGTAGCCAAATAGGCCAGTACACAAACAATCTTCTCAGTCTTCTGGCCCACACCTCACTTTTACACCTCCTGCCTTGGATTGTTCGTTGACATTAGCCCCCCACCCCCACCCCTTCACCTAGCGAAAGGTTGTGTTTCCTCTTATGAGTAAAAGATGTGGCCTTCTGTTGTGTTCCATTTCATGCAGGAAGTTTTCAGTGGTGTGTGCAATGCATGCGTGGTTTCATACCAGTGAGAGGAAGAGTGGTTTTCGGTTACTGGAAAGTACAAGTTAATTATAGAACCAACATAGAGGAAGCGTCTTGTGTCTGTCAGAAGTGAGAGAAAGGACATGCTCAGCGGGCAGACATCCGCCAAAGACATGCACGCACACAGCAGTATTGGCTCAGAGTGTGGCTCTGGTTGTATTATTCAACCTGAACAAAAGCATGCACGTTTTAGACCTACTTGTTGTCAGAGTACTTGTTGTACCCGTACCAATTAACATAGTACTTAGATGCTAGTCTATGACGTCAGTACAATAATGTTGTATTGATGACACAAGTATCTTCACCCTATTCTAGGAGCCCAATGGAAACAAGACCGCAAAGACTTTTTTTGCTGTAATCTGACTTTTTAGCTTTTTTGCTGTAATCCTTTTGGACTAAAGTGTTTTGACTGTACTACTCGTGTTGTTTTACCTTTCTATCTAGTAAAATGCTTGTTTGTGTGGCCATTACATGTGAACTTGCCACAGTAGGAAGAGCGGTAGCGGTTCAGGTTGAATGAACACAAAAATGTGGAATCAAGACCGGACTTGAGTCTGAGACCAGACTCGAGTCACACAACCCTACTGCATGTTATAAGGCCCATGGATATATTCTGTCCTGCACTGCCCATGTGCATTTGTGGCACCTGTATGGGTTTGACACAATAGGGCCGCCAACACATAGGCAGCGGGCCGCCTTCTAGTGGGCAGAATCAGGGGCAAAGTGTGACTTTTGATCAAAAATATGAAAATGTAAAGCATGAAAGGTAGTCATTGGATTTCCCATGGCATGCATTATTAGTTTGGAGCCAACAACACTGTACGCCTTGTGGGATAGGATAGGATAGGATAGGATAGGATAGGATAGGATAGGATAGGATAGGATAGGATAGGATGAACTGTAATTGGTTCATATTGAAACATATTGTAGTATCAGTTGTGACAACTGACAGACATTCTATTGAAATTGACTTAAAATAAAATGTATTCAAAGTCCTTATACATAAGGGTATGAATAATGGTACTGGGATATTTCCATAATCAAATTTACAACAGGTCAAATATACAGTGTTCCTCAGTCTATTTCTTTATCAGATATGTAAATGTACTGTATGACAATATAGTGTAACTGTAAATGTTTACTGGGAATGTCATGGTGGAACATGACATACTGTAGATGTTCCCAGTACCCAACACCATTCCTTTCTTCCCTGGCCTAGTGGGTGTTATGAGTAACTGTTATACATTTTCTGAAAAAGTCTTTGTTTTCTTTCAGTCAGAAATAACAGCATTACTATCCCATACCTGCACTTTAAAATGTAAAAAAAGGATTCTCACTTCTTTGCATAAGGTTAGTTTTCTGAAAGGGCTGTGCGTGCGGTGCGTGTGGTGTGCTGCGTGGGTGTGTGTGACATGTAGCAGGGCTCAGTGTCTGTTCAGCATGGTGGCCTGGCTGTGGAAACTGTCCATTAGTCTGTTTGGCATTTGATACTGTAGCTACAGTACCACTTAGCTGATGCTAGCAGCATCACCAGATTGTTGCTGAGTTGGTTATAGCCGGGGAGCCACAGGCCCAAAAGCTCAAAGAATAGGGTTGTACCTGTTACGTCATGACATACTTTTAATTTTTGTTTTTTCTATTCATTTGGTCATTAAGGTACACAGAATGAGAGGCCTGCTCTGCCGGAAACTCTGCGAAAAAAAGTTATGGCCATTTGTATATTCACTCCATCGACTTCAATATACAGGAAAGAAACACACCAAAACAAATATGCTTTGAGTAGCATGTGAGGGGTCAAACTAGGGGTTCTTGATGATTCTGAATCCATTGCAAGCATTTGTTTTGCATGAAAAACATTCCTTGGGCTAGAAAACGGACCAAAATAACGGTGAAAAGTGATGACTCATCACTTTTCACAGGTTTGAGAGGCTGAAATCTAGCCCAAGGAATGTTTTTCATGCAAAACAAATGCTTGCAATGGATTCAGAATCATGAAGAACCCTTAGTTTGACCCCTCACATGCTACTTTTCTTATGTGTTTTTTTTCCAGTATAGTGAAGTCAATGGGAAACTTTTTTTCGCAGTGTTTCCGGCAGAGCAGGCCTCTCATTTTGTGTACCTTATTGACCAAATTAATAGGAAAAACAAAAATTTGGAGTATGTCATGACATCACAGGTCTTCTCTCATTTTGGCACAGTGGCTCCCCGGCTATTAGTGTCCTTGATAATCTGAATCCAGGTGCAAATTAGTGCTGCAAGGAGTGCATGGAGTCGCAATGGAAATAAGATGTTAAGCACTTTAACAGTAGTAGTCTAGTTGACTAGGGTCCACCAGGACTAAGTACATTCCTTTTTGTTTTGTTGCTGAAGTGACAAAAGCAATAACCAGGTTCCAAAACTGTCCTGAACTGACGTCATCATGAAGCGCTCGAAACGCTCGAAAATTCCAACAGGGACATGCAGAGAATCTTAGAGAGGCAAGGGCTGAAATTTCAAAAATTCATGTCTATGTGTGCACGTGAGGCGTGCCTGGACTAGACTGCTCCCCAGTCAAAGGGGTTGAGAGTCCTCCTGCTTCTGCGTTCAACATCATTTGGGATTTGCTATTGGGATGGAGCGATGTCTTTACTGTGCTCTAGGTGGTCAGACACTAGCAGATCATCGGGCGCGATGAAATCGGGTAGCATTAAACACTACAGGATGATTTAAGGACATTTAAGATTCGCCTTTCAACACACACACACGCACGCGTGTGGCACACATGCGGCACACATGCACGCACGCACACACAAACACATTAATGTTATCCACTCAACACACCATGGCCTCGCCTCGCGCAAAACGGAGGAAAAGAACACTTAAATACGGAATGTGTGTCCCATTTTGATGATAATATGAGTTCACTTTGACACGTTTCATGTCCATCCATGCATGGATCTGTTCAACTCTGACTTTTACCCTCTTTCTACACTGCTAAACTAATAGTAGTCAACGCAATTATGAAGCGTTACACATGAGGCGGCTCTCCCCTACATTGGTGTAGCCGAATTTAATATTCTTCGTTATGCTAAAGAAAACGACAAGCATCAAAACTTAATATTGAAATATTTAAATTCTAGTTCAATTAATACCACATCTCTTGGGAGAATGGAGAAAATGGAACTAGAAAATGGATGCTAGGGTTCATGTGTTGATGCCAACTTCTATTTAAATCATAGCCTATGATTCATGGTGCCCTCTGTTTGTATTGTGTTTACTGAATGTGACCTTTCAGAATAAGAGAACAGAAAATGATCTTCTTTCATTTCTACAGAAGTAAATGTTAGCTTCCCAATCTCAATTCCACCCTGGAGACCTGTATCACATGTTCTTCCTCTTCTCTGCAACACATGACATAAATGCACACTGACATACAAATTATAAGTGACAAAATGCAGTACTTTAATGATGCATATAGTCATTTCATTTAACACATTTGTTGCTATCAATTAAATCTCTTTGAAGGTCCATGATGCCATGGTCTCCATATATGCATTTCTGGTCCACGTTACACTGATAAAAACCTAAATGCGCGCGCAGGTCGGTACCAAAATGAGCCAATGAAACCAGCGCTCCCCAAAACAACAGGGTTGGGGATTGTTGGGAATTGATTACATGATACAGTCACCTGTGCATTTAGTCTCAATATTTGTAAACAAGAAACGGGTCTATAGACTTCATAGTGCACGGATCATGCATTCCCATGCCTAGATCATGCACCAAGTGTGTGCACGCTGTTCACAGCTTTCAAGCAAAAAATCCGCTTGAAAATCCGTTCAGGCATTCATGAGATATCAGCCATTTTTTTATATATTATGTAAAGAAACATGGCTGACATGTTTGAAGGATGATCCGTCCGTCCTTCCGTCTGTAAACAGCTAATCTCAGGCACCTTTGGCCAATCAATGTGAAACTGTGCACACAGAGTGTGACTCCCTGGATGCCAGAGCAGAACCTCTGCCCTGAAATTTTCAGATCGGCCTGTTTTAGCACCACCAGGAGGCAGATTTCTGCAATATCCATTTCATTAACAGGAGAGATCAAGTTGATACATACAAAAGGTTTTATTGAATTAAAGATCAAACAGTTTGTCAATTAGACTCCGTTAACGTATAAGATTAGCTTTTAATAGGGCGAATTCCCCCCAGGAGTCTAGATGCTGGTGCAGTGCAGATGAACCTTCTTCCTTCTTAACTCTAAACGATTGAGACAAGGTGGAGTTGGGGATGGATGTCAGTTGCTTGTTGCATGCTGAAAAAAGAATTAAGTGTCAGAGGCAGTGATATTTAAAGTCCAATCGCCTGATTGGCTGACTGCAGATTGGCCGACTGGCTAGAAGTACTCACCCTTCAAGCTATGAATGAGTGTGGATCTTCCTTTTTTAACTTAAAGCTAAAAAATTATACTAATCCTACCGAATTTGTCCAAACAAGTCCCATTTTTCATATTCAATCCTGCTTGGCTAAGATTAAGATTGGCAAATTTGCAGGTGTGGTCTGTTTTGAACAAATCAAGAATACAGCGTGTGATTGCTGCAACATGTCTGACAACAACATACAACGATTTTTTGTTATCAAAACTTTGAGACTACACATGCAGGTGCCGGTTTCCCAGACTATTCTCCCTCCTGGCTCCCAAACTGCAGTGGAATGAACTCCCCATTGCACAGACTCACTCCGTATAGCTTCCACCACGTGAACGCTCACCTCTTCAGACTCCCACCGTAGGCTATAGCACTTGCACTAGCCTCGACAATTTTGCAGGCTTAAGGAAAGGGTGGGGGGAAATAAACTGAGTTACTAGGGCCCAAGGTGGCCTTAATTATTTTATACTTCAGCTGAAAAAAGATATACAAGCTCACAGCGCCGCGCTGCAAGCTTGTATAGATCTGCTATTTTTGAAAAGTCGTGAAAATGTTTGCAAATCTTTAAATAAATGTATTTTTTAAGCAAACATTTGTAACTCAAATTTTACTTCTGGGAGGGTCCCTGAAACTAAATATTTTGAGATGAGGGTCTGTGGCCAAATACATATCATTTTGGGGGTCCTTCACATGAAAAAGTTTGAACACGTTACACCACTGACATAGAAACATAGGTTTTTCAACAAAAAAATACTTTTTCAAGATTTTTCAAAAAATACCAGATATCTGCTATTTTTCTATAGTTAACGCACAACATAATGCGTAATAATGCGTTCCCAGTTCCCCCTAATGAAGAACATTCATGGGGGGCCCGCAGTGAATCCATGTTATGTAGACAGATGCCAGGTAATTGTTGACCATCCTATACCTATAGTGTGTAGTCTATAGCTTTTTAGACTAAAAAGGGGGGGGGGGGGGGGGGGGTTTGGTTATACTGTTAACTGATGATAAGTTCTTGATTTACCTACGTTTTTAGATTACTATTTTTATGCATTTGATGTATTATTACCTTGTGCTGTCCTTGCTTATTGTAAATCACTCTAGATTAAGAGCGTCTGCTAAATGCCTAATTTTTAAATTGTGTTTTGGCTACACAGGCAGTGGTAGCCAGCACTCAAGGAATATCCTTTTTAGATGGTTTTATTTACCTCAATGCATGGACAGTATACGGACGCGTTTCGGCCCTTCGGCCTTCCTCAGCGTTGCATGAATGCAAAGCGGAAGTGACATGTTTAAATGCATTGTGTTCCAATCATTGTGATTCGTACCAGCTGACAAAGCTGTTATCACACAAAATAAAAAATAGACAATTACAATACAATTGCAATACATGCTTTGGTACCAAAGACAAATCGTATGTATATCTTTTTTTTTTTTAAACAGTTGAATGTACAAAATCATTGAATGTACAAAATACAAAAATACAACTCCAATACCACTTATAATGACAGTCGACTCTCTATAAAGAGGCGCCCTCTAGGGGTCTTGGACTGGCCAGTCCTATGGTTAGTGAAGACCAAAATGACACTGATCAAGTGCTATAAGTAGTAAATAGTAATATAAAGAGTAATGTAAAGAGTAAGTTTATAAATTGTAAAAAGTTAGTCGGAGGAAGAGGACACTTGGACACACTGTCTTGTTAAAGCCTCCAAATGAACTCCAATGTATTAAGTATTAGACAAGTATAAGAAAAGTAGTAAGTATAATAAGAATTTGTTTAGAAAATACTGCATTTACAAGAAGCAGCTCAGTAGGAGCTCTTCATTTAAGCCCTTAGGCTGTTCAGTCTGGAGGGTGTGTATCCAATATGCCTCTCGCTGCAACAAAGCTTTATCTCGATCACCACCTCTCTTTAGTGGATGAACCACTTCGATCCCCATGAACCGCAGAGTGCAGACGTCATGACCCACATTGTTAAAATGTCTAGCTACTGACGACTTTTCGTCTTTGTTTCGAATAGAACTTTTATGTTCCGAGAACCTGGTTTTTATCTCTCTGATCGTTTTGCCCACATAACACAGTCCACATGGACATTTTAATAGATATACAACATGTTTTGTTTTACAGGAAATACGGCCCTTGACTAAGTATTTCTTCCCCGAGTGTGGATGTAGAAATGACTCGCTTTTGATCATTGCATTGCAATGTATGCAGTTTTGACACGGGAAATTCCCAGAAGGTAACGTGGACAAAAAGTGTTTTGGGGGATTGTAGAGATCTGCTCTCACCAATGTATCTCTCAAGTTCTTAGCCCTCTTATGGGCAAATACAGGCTTCTCTTTAAAGGCCTGGCCTATGCTAGGGTCACTAGCCAGAACATGCCAGTGTTTTTCAATGGCTTGTCTTATGTCTCTAGAGACAGGTGAAAAAGTTGTGGCACACACAATACTGTTTGACTTTCTGGCTCCATGTAACTTTGGAGTTAACAATTTTTTTCTGTCCAGAGCTCTTGCTCTCTGTAGAGCATTAGACAAAATGTTTGGCCTGTAGCCTTTGACCTCGAACCTTGAGCACAAGTCAGCAGCCTGTTCCTCGAAAGCGTTTTCAGAACTACAGATTCTCTTTATTCTCACCAACTGGCTGTATGGTAACCCTTTTTTAAGGGCCGGAGGGTGATAACTGGTGTAATCCAGAAAACTGTTACGATCTGTTTCTTTCCTGTATACTCTAGTATTGTTATGACTACATCAAGAAAGGAAATTGACTGTTGACTGTGCTCCGAGGTAAATTTAATGGTGGGCATTCTGCTGTTTATGTAAGACTTAAACTCTTGTAACTGGTCCAAGGACCCAGTGAAGATACAAAATACATCGTCAATAAACCTGTACCAACATCTTATCAGAGTAGAAAAAGGATTGTTATTGTGCACAAAGTCTTCCTCAAACTTCCCCATAAACAAATTTGCAAAGTTGGGCGAGCAAGGACTCCCCATGCTAACCCCTTAGCATTGTAGATAGTAAGAATTCTCAAATTTAAAATAATTCCTATTCAGAACCAGTTTCATGAGCTCTACTAAAAAGTCTGTAGGGGGAGTAGGATTGTCCCTTTGATTCAAATAATATGCTAAAGATAACAAGCTTTCCTGGTTAGGTACATTAGTGTACAGAGCAGTTATGTCTAGACTGCAAAGAAAATCATCTGGTTGGATATTTTCTATAGCATCAACTTTATTTAAGAAATCAGTTGTGTCTTTTAGAAAAGAGGGGAGATCAGAGACTAAGTCTTTGATGTGCACGTCTATATATTGAGATAAGGGTTCTGTCAATGATTGTATGCCTGCAACAATTGGCCTGCCAGGTACAGGTTCGACACAGGATTTATGGATCTTTGGCAAAGTATGGAAAACAGGTCTAATAGGATGTTTCTGTAACATAAATTTAAACTCATCTTGAGAAATAAATGCCTCATCAAATGCTCCAGTCAAGAATACCTCTATTTCTTGTGAAAATTTCACAGTGGGATCCCCTTTTAAAGGAGTATAATCTCTACAATCTCTACAATCCCCCAAAACACTTTTTGTCCACGTTACCTTCTGGGAATTTCCCGTGTCAAAACTGCATACATTGCAATGCAATGATCAAAAGCGAGTCATTTCTACATCCACACTCGGGGAAGAAATACTTAGTCAAGGGCCGTATTTCCTGTAAAACAAAACATGTTGTATATCTATTAAAATGTCCATGTGGACTGTGTTATGTGGGCAAAACGATCAGAGAGATAAAAACCAGGTTCTCGGAACATAAAAGTTCTATTCGAAACAAAGACGAAAAGTCATCAGTAGCTAGACATTTTAACAATGTGGGTCATACGTCTGCACTCTGCGGTTCATGGGGATCGAAGTGGTTCATCCACTAAAGAGAGGTGGTGATCGAGATAAAGCTTTGTTGCAGCGAGAGGCATATTGGATACACACCCTCCAGACTGAACAGCCTAAGGGCTTAAATGAAGAGCTCCTACTGAGCTGCTTCTTGTAAATGCAGTATTTTCTAAACAAATTCTTATTATACTTACTACTTTTCTTATACTTGTCTAATACTTAATACATTGGAGTTCATTTGGCTTTAACAAGACAGTGTGTCCAAGTGTCCTCTTCCTCCGACTAACTTTTTACAATTTATAAACTTACTCTTTACATTACTCTTTATATTACTATTTACTACTTATAGCACTTGATCAGTGTCATTTTGGTCTTCACTAACCATAGGACTGGCCAGTCCAAGACCCCTAGAGGGCGCCTCTTTATAGAGAGTCGACTGTCATTATAAGTGGTATTGGAGTTGTATTTTTGTATTTTGTACATTCAATGATTTTGTACATTCAACTGTTTAAAAAAAAAATGATATACATACGATTTGTCTTTGGTACCAAAGCATGTATTGCAATTGTATTGTAATTGTCTATTTTTTATTTTGTGTGATAACAGCTTTGTCAGCTGGTACGAATCACAATGATTGGAACACAATGCATTTAAACATGTCACTTCCGCTTTGCATTCATGCAACGCTGAGGAAGGCCGAAGGGCCGAAACGCGTCCGTATACTGTCCATGCATTGAGGTAAATAAAACCATCTAAAAAGGATATTCCTTGAGTGCTGGCTACCACTTCTTTCTCATTATGCTTCTCTGAGCCGTGCACCTAAAAGCCTTCATCGAACTTGGAGTGTTGCGGGCTGTCTGCTTTATTGCAGATATCTTTCTCTACTGCTACACAGGCAGTCCCTAGCGAGACACTTAGTTGCGCATAATGATAACATTCTTATAAAATAGATAGGCCTACTGCTATAGACAACCTCAAAACTCCTTAGCTTATGTAACAAAACTGTTGAAGTATGTGGTGTCACGAAAGCTGCAATTTTAATCTACAGGGGCTTTCTGTTCAGTTCCACTGGGACATACATTTATCTAAAGAGGAAAGTCTGCATGGTGTTTCTGTGATCTTAGGGGGATTTCATACCAGTGGGGCTGGGAGGACAAGTGCTTTTAATAGGTTACTAATTCTCATATGAGTGATGCCGTTATAAAACCAAGATAGAGGAAACGTTTCTGTCAGAGTGTGAGAAAGGAAATTGTGTCGGCCTGTGCGTGCGTCGAGCAGTTAATCTCACTGAGCACTGCATTGCATCATCATCACCTTTCTCGTGAATAATGCCAGTAGGCCAAGGACGTAAATGATATTTTTCACATAATTGTGAATCTAGATTTTTCTGTGTGAACATTTTTCACATTTTGCGAATCCATGGTTTTCCGATTCACCATCCCTCCATATTTGGGCAAGAATCGTGTCATCAATATGACATAAAGCTGATCATGAATAAACTCCTAGATTCACTCTGTTAAACCACGTCTTACTAATCACTTAATATACAGTAAGTGTAACTTTGTCCAGTCATTTTACTCATACAGCTGGGCAAGACATGCTGCCAGACAATTATTAATTTCTCTGAAAATACAAGCCTGTTTTTTGGAGAGGATTCTTCACATTCACAAATTATCATTATTAATGTATCCAAAAGGACAACTCTTGTCTTGACTTGTTAAATTGGGTGGTGTCCATAGACCGTGTCCCATTTAATTGTCGCTTTATAATCTCTAGTAGTATTGCATGTATGTTGTATTATCATCTTCTGAAAGTCATATCACCTCATGTTTACAGTGATGAACACATCTGATATGTCGGTGGTGAAGGAGAAGCGAACTGTTGGAGGATCCATCACTCTACCTTCCCCCAAAACGCAGGATGGAGCTCTATATGTAAATAATTCAGTTATTGCTATGGTGGTGGACAGTAAAATAACGTATATGGAGAACCATGACAAACTTCACTGGAAGAAAGACTCTGGACTGTTTACAATCACAGGACTGCAGAGACATGATTCAGGGATGTATAAATTAGAAGATAAAGCTACAAAACGTGTTACATCATATCTTCTCAATGTTTATGGTAAGACAACTTTGTAACAACATTTTGGAAATAATTCTATTATCTATCTATGATTCTATAAACAATGTAAAACAATGTATAAACAACTAGCTTAATTCTGTCTCATTGAAAGTGTGGTTTATGGTTTTCCAAATGCAGATAAATAATTCCAATGTCTCGATTGTCCACTAAATGTGTCCTCAGATGCTGCACCGATGCCTGCTGTGAAGGTCTCTGATGTGAGCAGTGAGAGCTGCAGCTTGGTGTGTTTCATAGAGAAGGATGATGAGACAGTTCTCTACTGGTACAAAGGAGAGAAGATAGTGAACCAGAGCAGCAGCCTTCCCTCTCTTCCTCTCACTGTAGATATGGAGGGACTGAACTCCTCTTACAGCTGTGTGGCTGCCAACCCTGCTAGCAACAACACACTGTCACTCAACATCACAGCACTCTGCAGTGACAGTGACAACAGCCTGGTGGTTACAAGTAAGGACAGTTCCACCATTGTTCATAAACAACATGTAATGTCTTTATCACCATGTTTTTTTTTATTTGTTTATAGTCTCCACCAGCCAAAGGCATGGGGGAGAGTATGTTTTCGTCTCCGTCCGTCCGTCCGTCCGTCCGTCCGTCCGTCCGTCCGTCCGTCCGTGTGTGCGTCCTCACAGTTTGTTACCACCTAATCTCAGTCGCCGTTGGCCCGGTCGCTGCCAAACTGAGCGCACACACTCCCTGGATGCCAATTCAGAACCTCTGCCCCACATTTCTCACATGGGCCTGTTCTAGCGCCACAAGGAGGCCAATTTGTGCAAAACTACCTTTTGGCCAGTACCCCTACAGATTTTGTCCAAATAATAAAAAATAATAAAATGTTAATTGCAGAGTGCAATTAACTTTTTCTCTGCCATTTTAAACATAGCTGTAGTAAGCAGCTGCCAAATTGTCCTTACCTTTTAACGTGGGCACGCGCACGCATCGTGCACAATCTGTGCGCGACTCATCTAGTAGACGTGTAGACTCGGTGACAAGCTTTCGAATACAAAAAACCCCATTGAAAAAGACATATCCGTTGCCACGCTGTATCTCTGCTTATCAGCCAGTGTTTACATGAAAAAGCATTGAAAAAAGCCAACTGTGCGCTATGGTAACACGTGGACACGTTCGCGCACAAAACGCACGATATGTGCGGGGATCATAATCCAGGCGTGTAGAGACTGGATCAAAGTTTCCAAAGAAATGCCACTTCAAATTTTTTAAATCAGCCTTGTGGTGGCGCTATAACAGGCCAATTCGTGGTTTTACCTATAACTCCACCGATCAGTTTCAAACTTTGTAAGCGCACTCCATAGAGGCCTAGGAAAAACCCTTTCCTTGCATTTTTCACATCAGCCTTTTATAGAGCCACCAGGAGGCCGACTTATGTAAGACACATTTTTGGATTTTACCCAAAATGAACACAAATTAGTACACAGTATCTCTACAGTCATATGACCAAGACCGATCTGTCCCATATTAAATATTCCATCCTGATTGGCTAAGATTGGCCGCCAAACTTTGCAGGATTGATCCGTTTCGAACAAAATGCCTCAAATTATGAACACAGCGTGCAATTGTAATAAAATTGTGCACGCACATTCGCAAAAGGCCAAGAAAGAAATTACACTACAAAATGTTCAAATCAGCCTCATGGTGGCGCCATGAAAGGTATAAGATTGGTGAAAAGCCACCCTTTTTTTTTTTTTTTTTTTTTTTTACTAATGTTGATTTGAAATGTTCCTCACAGATGGAGACAGCAGGACAGGATATTATTGGTGGTTGGGTTTGGTGGTGCCTGCAGTCATCATCACTGTCGCCGTTGTTGTTGTGATGATAAAGAGGAGGAGGGACAGAAAACCTCAAGGCAGGTATCCATTATTAAACTTCTTATGTCATCGGTTGTAATCCACTGCCAAACCATAACATTAAAGACAGCAGTGTTAAAACACTTTGCTGCTACTGACGTCAAGAGCTTTCCAGGAATCCATTCAGCATAGCTAGTTTAATTGAGATCTTATCATTTACAGGCAACTGTACACATTGAACATCCTCTGTTGTCAGGTAGCCTACTAGGTCATCATGGGTCATGTAAAAAGGGTTCCCTTTTTTAAGATACGATCAAGAAGGCATTGTATATAATACCATGTTGTACCAGGTTACCCCCATCCCCTAAAACAAGTTCCTTAAACTCTGATAGTAATCCCCAGACAGGTCATTCTCATGGTTGAGAATAGGGTCTTTCTGTTTTACAATATATTTTCTACACTGTGAAGCACTCTGTTTTTCTATAATTTGTCATGTGTAATACAGTAGGTCCGCTAACTCAAATTATTCTTGAAACTAGTGATTATGCCTTTTTTTCTATTTTAATAAATATATATTTTGGGCCTTTTTTTGCCTTTATTGATAGATACATAGTAAACTGACAGGAAATGGGGAGAGAGATGGGGGAGGGGGGCTGACACGCAGCCAAGTTCGTCGTGATCGGGACTCAACGCCACCATGACACACGGTCAGGCTGGATTAGCAGCCTAGGTGCCCAGACTGTTAGGCCAGCCCAGTGTAATAATAATCAACCCAGTGATTATCTTTTAACGGAATCGGTGTGTCAGACAGAAAGCCACAAACTGAAAGCTTGAGGAGTGGTAAAGCTTGAATTTCAGTTCTTACTGGATTAGTTTCACACTCACTGCAGCTAACTGTTTACACAGAGCTTGGCTTCCCTTCACAGAGACAGCTTGGTGTCCCTATAATATAAAAGCTAATCTATCAGTGACACAGATATGGCTGCCTCAGTGATGACAGTGCAATCTATCATCTACTAAATGTTTGTACAGGTGTTCCTGTACTTATATAACTGTATTTATGTGTGTGTGTGTGTGTGTGTGTGTGTGTGTGTGTGTGTGTGTGTGTGTGTGTGTGTGTGTGTGTGTGTGTGTGTGTGTGTGTGTGTGTGTGTGTGTGTGTGTGTGCGTTGCATGCGTTTGTGCGTGTGTACGTACGTGTGTGTGTGCGTGTGTGCGTGCATGCGTGCGTGCATGAGTGCATTTGTTATGTTCATTTGTGTCAGTGTTTTTTCCAAAGAATTGCGGAACACTACAAGAAAATGACAAGTTTCACGTGTTTTTAACTGTCATTTCTAGATCCAACCAGAGACGAAGGACCTCTTTACTCTGAAGTAAATGTTGCTGAAAAGACTGACAGGCAGGTTAGTAACACACACACACACACACACACACACACACACACACACACACACACACACACACACACACACACACACACACACACACACACACACACACACACACACACACACACAGAGCTCAAGGTAATATTAACTGGAGATCTTTAAAGATCATTTCATTTATCATCTCCCTAACTAAATCCATCATCTCTGTTTGCTTTTCCTCCCTAAAGACAAATAGACATGTTCTACTAGGCCTATGTGTAATAAAATAACAAACTTCCCCTTTCATGAAGCTACAGTAGAAGACAATCTGTCACCATATCTTATCCCCCAGGCTGGGTTTATTCTCATACACTTTCATTGTTACCATGTATTTCTAACATACATGTTTTCTTGTTCCCCCAGGAAAGGAGTTCAGTAGGACTGGCTGAAGTAAGACAGCCCTCCAATCTCACCACAGTCTATGATAAACTGTCACTGAGTCGCATGAAAACAGATGCAGTTGGCTGCAGTCAGCCTTCATTGTGACTTTGAACCTTTTCACTCAGAAAAGACACACGCACGCATACACGCACGCATGAACCACACACACACGGACAGGAGTGATAATATTCTATAGGCCTACATGGCAACTGACAGCATTAAAAAACCTGAAAAGATATGACATACTGTATATTGCAGCTGTTTGAATCAGAAGATTATATTTGTATTTGGTTTAAAATGCAAATATTGTTCCATTACCTGTAATATTTTAAATCTGCTTCCTTGCACATTTTTAGTGGATAGACCTTTATTACTGATATTAAAGGTGCCCAAAAACAGAGTAAAGGAGTCTCCTGGACATTTGTCCTATAAATACACAAACAAAACAGAGGTGACTGCTTAAAAATAAGTCATTCAACAGCTCAAACATGACACCTACTGGTGTCTTTTGTACAGTGATTCTCTACACAGAACAGTTTGCTCCTGTCTGGGGCTTTGGTTTTGGTCAAGCAACATTTCTGATAGATCATAGATCAGAGTCAACACCGTTGATGACATCATGGGGTGGTGACAGACAGCACAGTGACCATCCTGGTTGGTACAGAGGATGGCAGAGCTATCAGATGATCTGTATGGTGGTGTCTTCCCATACAGAAATCTTGATGACAAACAGCAGCGGGTGTGTCTAAAAAATATTTGGAATAAAAACAGAAAAGAAGAGAGACATCATGTGGCTGGTATCCGTAAGACGACTGGCCGTTAGAACAGTGGTCAAGTGGAGCTTATTTGTAAAAACTGCTAAATGCCCTTTTGTCAACTGTAACGAAGACGAAACAATAGAACACCTACTACTTGATTGTCTCAGGTCACAATATGTTTGGGGGGAAATGTCCCGTATTGGTTTTAAAGTAAAAATAACTTATTAACGCAGTAATGTATGGTGTTTTTGAGGAGGCTCTTTCAACCATGGACCAGGACTTTTATTGGTCTGTGGTGTGTACCACAGTTAAAGGAGTAGTTCACCAATTTTCAACCTGTCTTCATATAATAGGTCCTCACTAATGGTCATGATAAAATATCACAATTTTTTTCTACTTAGTCCAAGTCTCCTAGGAGAGCTGTGGGAAGTTCAGAATCCATAGTCTTGTGACATCATCATTTTCCAAAAATAAATTTTGTATCAATATTTTTGAAAAAAAAATATATATTTTTATTATCGCGAGAACAATGGCTTCCACTTTAAAATTGCAACTTTTCAGGAATAGAAAGCCTGCAGTTTCTATAAGCTGGATTGGCAATCGATGATGTCACAAGACTATGGGTTTCTGACCTGCCCACAGCCCTCCTCTGAAAAAAAAAAAGAAAAAAAAAAGAAAGGCTATTTTTGAGTGAGGATCAATTATATGAACATAGGTTGAAAAGTGGTGGAGTGCCCCTTTAACAAACTGTGGAACACCCGCTGTGTAATGACAATCAAGCAAGAGGCCACATCTGGAGAGGTGGTCTTTAAACAAATAGTCACTGAGCTGAAGAGACAAAGAACTTTGGACTCGAAAAAAAACGTACTGAAGCCGTGGCACCTTTTGAGCTTGTAATTCTGTATTTATATTTATTATATTTCTATGTTTCTATATTATTATGTGCTTTCTATCTAAAGGCTTATTTTGGGCTAGATGTTGGAAAAGAAAAAAGAAAGAAAAAAAGGGGAGGATTTAAAAAAAAAAGAAAAGTAATGCCCTTACATATATTTCCTGTACTTATAATGTAATTACATTCTAATGTATTGACATGCCTGTTCCTGATTTGCTTGTATGAATGTAAATGCTTAAAAAAATGACTGTAAACTGCAAATTCTCAATAAAGTTTATTTAAAAAGCAGAGCTATCAGTATGACTGGAAACAACAGCTTCAGTCCATACTTCAAAGCTCTGCATCGACTAAAAAATTACCAGCACTTTCTATGAAGTGTGTAATTACTTGCAGTATTATTTTAATTTAAAATGTATAATCATGTTTATATTTATTTGATGAAAGGCTATAATGCTAAAGAGCCAGGCATGGTTGTATATGAGAAGCCTGTATGTTCCAAACCATATCAAAGGTTTATCTATTCCATAGCCTCGTGAAACCCTCCTATGGAAATGATTTCCGGAGGAGGCTGATTCACAATATATCTATTCCACACAATATTAAGGGGTTTCATGATGACTATGGCTGAGCTATTTTCCTGTCCTATTATCGAAGAGCACCTTTTTATCAATGATGTTAGGGTTAGAGTTATCATTGATGGGGTTTGTTTTATATTTTTTTGTTGT
The DNA here is from genome assembly GCF_963921795.1 of Nannobrachium achirus. Taxonomy (NCBI): domain Eukaryota; kingdom Metazoa; phylum Chordata; class Actinopteri; order Myctophiformes; family Myctophidae; genus Nannobrachium; species Nannobrachium achirus. The sequence continues at coordinate 5,465,518 of NC_137812.1, forward strand.
GTATATTTAATGTCTTTATGCACCTTTTTTTTTTTAATCTTCATGTTTCCCAGCAGCTAATATTTGTTGTTGTTGTTGTTGTTGTTGTTGTTGTTGTTGTTGTTTGCCTTTGTGTGTACCTTTTTCTGTTTCATATGGTCAGTTTGGTTTTTTGGCAATTATCCTATCATCATTTACTTGTTAGGCAGTTTTATTTAATGAGCTAATTCAACAGTCTTTTTTGTGTTACATGCCCGCCTTTACATTTTTCTTGATGTTGGTATTACCCTAGGCCTAGGGTCATATATGTAGGCTATTTTTCTGTGTGTTGCCCTATATCTTTTCCCTCATTGACGTATGTGTCAATGGGTATTTGTGATTGAGCGGTGAGGACTGAGGAGTGACCGCTAACTGATTGAGTACCATCTGAGGTGAATGATGACTGGGTGGTGTCTGAGTAGCCTGGCTTTGCTCTTACTCATTCCCCTCACAAAGGGAGATGATGAGTCGGGCTGGCACCCAGGCTATGTCTGAGTGTGGAACTACTAGGTGGAACCTGCTGGTGAGGGTAGGGGTGATGAATGAATGAATGAAACTTTATTTATATAGCACCTTTCAAGACAGAGAATGCAGCTCAAAGTGCTTTACAGTGCAGAACGAAAATGTATACATGGTAACAGAAAAGCAAAAAGAAAAGCAAACAACACAATAAAAAAACATTAAAAACTTCAATATAACCCTAAGAACAGAACAAGAACATGGAAAGGAATTCAAAACAGATGAGATTGAACATCAGCTAAAAGCAAGGGTAAAGAAATGGGTCTTGAGCAGTGCTTTAAAGCAGTCGACAGAGGGAGCCTATCTAAAAGGTGCACTGGGAGCTTATTCCAGGCGGTCGCCCTTAGAAACAGAAGGCTGATTGTGTGTTTCTTTATTTAAAAGTATGTAAGAGCTATGTATTTTTGCTTAAAGGTATACGCATAGGATTTTTCTTTGAGTATGAGTGCATGCACAGTACATAGGCACACCCTGAGGTAATCCCATGTTTTCAACTTTTGTTAATAAACTACTATATTTTGGACTTTTTAACTGGTGTTGGCTGGATGTGTTTGGAGACTGGGAAGGAGGGCCTGGTGACCCTTAGGCCGGGTTGTAACCATGTGTAAAAGTGCCCTTCTGTGCATACAGTAAATTCTAAAATCAAAATCTGTTCACAATCTGGGACATTCATGATTCATTACATGACAGTGTGCCAATCACAAGTGCCTAACAGTGTTATTAGTGACATATGACGAGCTGTTTTTGAAATGCTAATGCCCCCTATTGGTCCATTTGTGCATGACTTATGAGAGAATGATTCCTGTGATTGATGATTGGGTCAAGAAAAACGGCAGTAGGAGATAACCAACCAGGGTAGATGAAAATTGACTGAAATAACTTTGGCCCTATGAAAATATTGTTGATGATCAAGAATATCTTGTTTCTGTGTTCTTTGATTAGAGTGATTCCATTCACTATCATTGAATGGTACTCAAGATCTCGAATTCAGCAAATAAACACTAACAAAAAAGATTCTACCAATACAGTAACCTCACATCACCAGTCTTTCCACATCAGAGGAAACCAATACAGGCGTTGGCCATTTCACCTGTAGGCCTACTGGTAGTGACAATCATACTTGGTGACTTGGTGATCGATTTTTAGAGATCACTTGTCAAGGGTAATGAATTCAGCAATTTTTACTTTTTCAGGGTTATACACCAGACCCATATTGTCAGAATATGCTTTGTTTATGTTCCTTTGTGTTAAAGGTGTGATTCTGATACCGATCAATTAACAGGATTTGGACTCATGGCAACTTAAGGTTCTACCAACATACATTGCTTTAACCTTCACAAAGCAGAGGGGATAATCTTTTATATTACATTTGGAATCTTTCAAGCTAGAAGTACAAATATGTCACATAGGCCTCGTGAGGTTTCTTTCTTGCCTGTTTCAGTTATAGTAGCACATGTGTTATTATTTGTATTTGTGGCCTGAAAGGTGTCCTGCTGTAGTCACACAGCTGCAGTACAAGTAATTTTACTGCAGCATTTCACATGAAATTAAATTAATTTCTTTCATAATTAACCATGCAATAACCAGGGTAGTGTATAATCTGAGGCTGTCATTATTGGAAAGTGATTATTTTCCAATAATGGCCACCTCACTGATTATCCTGCTTATAACATAATTTGACTGGGGGGAAAAAAATACAATTACAATTACACTTCCATAGCAATATAAAAGGAGAAGTGGTCTATTATTCAGAACAGCTGCTATCAGGAAATGACAACCAGAATTCTAGTGTAGTGTTAACCAATTGAACCCCAGCATCCCTATATACTGGTGGGAACGTTTCAGAAAAATAGCAGATCTAGTACACTGGTTATTGGCAAAGGTGTAGACAGGGGAAAAAACAGTCAAATCACATTGCAAGTGGGTTTCACTATAGGCCGGGGGCCAATTCTGAAATTGGCACAAATTGGTACCACCCAAGGTGACCGTACGTTTTTTACATTTTCGTCTTCGTACATGTCTCTAGTTTACATTTTGGTATGATAACTCTTCCAATCGCCCAGCTTATTGACAGTTATCACTCCCTAAACAAACCAATATCCATATGAAACAGTGATGAGTATATAGTGCGGTACGATGTGTACTTCCGTAGGATTTTTGTGCTAATTTTTTTATTTTTTTTGCAGATCCTGGTTCTAGAGAGTCCAAACTATGAGAAAATGATGGGTGCCAACTTTTCCGGACCCCCACCCCCTATCTGGGGGTCATCTAGTTTGGGGCCTCCCAGAACAGTACGCCAGCCAGTTAATGTCCAATTTTCTTAATATTAGGGTTGTTTTGTAGGTTTTAAAACATTCTGAGTTCATTTATTACAATTTTGAAGCAGCCAGAATAACCTTTCTGACATTTGGTTGGGGTCTTTCCTCACCTGGGACCCCCCAGACGCCGGACCCCTGTGCCTATCTCAGTACTCACTCTGCTCCTGCTCCAAAATAATGTCATATTATATCATAATTGAATAAATGTTTTTGTTGCTGGACTCTGAAAACAAAAATGAGTAGTAGCAAATACCAGGGGTCTTCAACAGGGGCTTCGGGACCCCTAGAGGGTCCTCAGAGTTACTACATAGTGTACTTCTAATGATTTTTTTGCGTAACTTTATTTTTTTTACTGCTTTGGCTTTTATAGGGACCAAAGTGTCAGAAAATGATGGGTGTCAGATTTTCCCAACCCCTGCCCCTTTTCTGGGGGGTCATCTATTTTAGGACACTGTAGAACAGTATGCCAGCCAGTTAATGTCCAATTTTCATAATATTAGAGTTGTTTTGAAGGTTTTAAAACATTCATATATTGCACTTTTGAAGCAGCCAGAATAAGCTTTCTGACTTTTGGTGGGGGTCTTTCCTCACCTGGAACCCCCGGAATGACTCCTGAGCCTATCTCAGTACTCATTACAGTCCTTGCTCTGCTCCTGCTCCAGAACAGTGTCAAATTAGATGATAACTGAAGCATAAAAGCTTTTGTAGCTGGGCTCTGACAACAAAAATGGGATGGGATTTCAGTCAAAGAACTTGGAGCTGCACTGCTACCACATATCCTCCATGCCAGCTACATGACAATGCAGTATAAATGATACTTGACAAATTGCCCTGAGCTTCCACCAATTGAAGAAGATGGATGGAATTCAGAGAGTGGAGGGTATTTTCCAGTCAGATGTCTTGGCTGACTGGGAGGTTGGGGTGACCAGAGATTTGTCTGGCCCCCTGTAGTAACTCTGAGGACACCTGGGGGTCCCATACCCCCTGTGGAAGACCCCTGGTATTAGCTACTCATTTTTGTTGTCAGAGCCCAGCTACAAAAGCTTTTATGCTTCAGTTATGATCTAATTTGACACTGTTCTGGAGCAGGAGCAGAGCAAGGACTGTAATGAGTACTGAGATAGGCTCAGGAGTCATTCCGGGGGTCCCAGGTGAGGAAAGACCCCCACTAAAAGTCAGAAAGCTTATTCTGGCTGCTTCAAAAGTGCAATATATGAATGTTTTAAAACCTTCAAAACAACTCTAATATTATGAAAATTGGACATTAACTGGCTGGCATACTGTTCTGCAATGTCCTAAAATAGATGACCCCCCAGAAAAGGAGCAGGGGTTGGGAAAATCTGACACCCATCATTTTCTGACAGTTTGGTCCCCATAAAAGCCAAAGCAGTAAACAAATAAAGTTACGCAAAAATCATTAGAAGTACACTATGTATGTAGTAACTCTGAGGACCCTCTAGGGGTCCCGAAGCCCCTGTTGAAGACCCCTGGTATTTGCTACTACTCATTTTTGTTTTCAGAGTCCAGCAACAAAAACATTTATTCAATTATGATCTAATATGACATTGTTCTGGAGCAGGAGCAGAGCGAGTACTGAGATAGGCACAGGGGTCCGGCAGTCTGGGGGGTCCCAGGTGAGGAAAGACCCCAACCAAATGTCAGAAAGGTTATTCTGGCTGCTTCAAAATTGTATTAAATGAACTCAGAATGTTTTAAAACCTACAAAACAACCCTAATATTAAGAAAATTGGACATGGCGTACTGTTCTGGGAGGCCCCAAACTAGATGACCCCCAGATAGGGGGTGGGGGTCCGGAAAAGTTGGCACCCATCATTTTCTCATAGTTTGGACTCTCTAGAACCAGGATCTGCAAAAAAATAAAAAATTAGCACAAAAATCCTACGGAAGTACACACCGTACCACACTATGTACTCATCACTGTTTCATATGGATATTGGTTTGTTTAGGGAGTGATAACTGTCAATAAGCTGGGCGATTGGAAGAGTTATCATACCAAAATGTAAACTAGAGACATGTACGAAGACGAAAATGAAAAAAACGTACGGTCACCTTGGGTGGTACCAATTTGTGCCAATTTCAGAATTGGCCCCCGGCCTGGACTATAGATGGTTTATGTGGTTAATAACCATGCTGTGTGCACCAGGTTGTCCTGTGGGTTGGAGGAGGTGGCAGTCCAGCTGCTACCTGATGTCTGGTGTCCAGAAGTCATGGAGGGACAGCAGACTGGACTGTCAGAGCAGAGGATCTGACCTGGTCATCATCAACAACAGAGAGGAACAGGTTAGCAATGTGTGAGTGTGGCTGCACATGCATGTGTGTCTTTCTGCTGAGAGATAGAGAGACAGATACCTTTTGCAGACAGACAGAAGTTCACACGCACGCACGCACACACTACTGTATTTTGGTAACTAAAATAATAATAATTTAAAAAAAAAAGGATATGTGGTGGGAATGATTTTCCATAGAGAATAGCTGTTATTTTGCTTCTCGCCAGGCATTTCTGAACCAACTAGGCAGTAATCTGAAGTTCTGGATTGGTCTAACTGATGCTGAGAGAGAAGGAACTTGGAAATGGGTAGATGGAAGCTCACCTGCTTTGACGTGAGTAGCAAACATTGCATGTTTCCCCCAATGTTTTATCCAATATTAAATGTATGTTTTTCTTTAGTCTAACTAGTCATCATGGCATATATAACTTGGTTCCATAATTTCATATGTCTTATAACAATAAAAGTTGCACTAAGGCTGACCAGTAGCTTGTGAATACTGTGAAGCCTTAATGTCATTCGAACACCTTGTTTGCATATCGTCACTGTCTGGCCAAAACCTCCTAACTCCATTTTTGATTTTTTTGCATACATCAGGGCTATTGAACACCCTTTACGTCTTTGTGTTGGCTAAAATAATATTGAACCAATGAAAAGTAGTAAAAAGCCCTTCGGTCAAAGCCTCCCAAATCCACTTGAGCTCATTTTCAGGGAAAATGTACATTTTGGAGTTTCGGCCTGACAGCAGAGATATAGTAATTTCTTCTTATTCTGTGTCTCTGCCGTATGCAATGTAATAGAACTCCAGAACGATTTGAAAACAAAAAATAAGAAAAAACATTCATTTCAAATTGACTACAAATACATGTGGTTACATGTCTACCCTCTCAGAGTTAATGAACACAGGTTCATGTTTTACCGTGGCCTGCACCTCTCTTAGGTTCTGGAAACGTACTGAGCCCAATGACGCAGGAGGACAGGAGGACTGCGTTACGTTCAACAGCTAGGCCTACTACTTACAGCTCTTCAACATTCAATCCTGGAACGATGAGCCCTGTTCATCACCTTTAAAATGGGTGTGTGAACTTCAAATGACACAATTGCCATGAAACAACATACAGTACGTTTTTGTCTGGTTATGCACTCGTTCCTGGTGTTTTGCATGCTGACATGAATGCTAGATTGCATCCATCTACTTTCATTGGAGTTCACTTCAATTCATTTAATTCATGTATCTTTCAAGTCTATTTTCCATCTGCAGTGGTATTTTCCTTTTTAGGTCATATCATGAGTGTACAAATACATTTCCAATATGATAGATGAGCTATCAATTAGATTTTCTTTCCACAATAAAAGATTAAATACATTGCACATCTTCGTTTCTTTGTCACTATGCACGTCCTGTCTCATAAATTACTGAGAGTGAAAACAGGCACGTGCACACATAGATATCAAAGGGGGCTTGAGCCTCTGCCCTTTTATCAGTCTGTAAAAAGTGCCCTCTCCAGACCATGGATGCAGTTTTTACTATGGTGAAATAAATAAATAAACAAATGCCCTCTTTCCATGCCATACCTGAAAATAGCTGCGACGCGTTGTGAGCTTGGAGGTCTGCTATTTTCAATATTTACACCAAAAGGCCCTTTTAGACATTTCAGCCTCTGCCTCTCTAACATTCTCTAAACATTCTCTACACGTCACTGAATGAAAGGTGAGAGGAGAACAAAGGAATAAGAATAAAATCAATTCAGAACCAATATTAACATTGTGAAGAAAAGGGGTGCCCGCTGGCCTACCGCCGGTAGTCAAATGCATTGTTGACTACGATACAAACAAGGAAATTTGTTTTCCTGCTCGTCCTCTTTGCAAACCTGTTTTCTATTTCTGAAGCGGCAACCAATGGCCTGCAGTCTAAAAACACTACTGTATCAGATGCTATAGATTTAATTGATGGGCTCAAAAGACAGCTGTCAGCAATAAGGTGTGATGAAAATAGCACCAAAGGATATCGAAGCATCCTGACCGAAACAAATGAAATGCTTTATGTGCCGAACATACTATTGTAGCGTGGGATAGATATGCAGTTAGTGCAGTTCGAAAATGCTTTGTTCCCTCTAAATTCAATGATAGTATCATTACCACTACCCTGGGAAAACAATCAAGAGTCCAATGTGAAAAGGATTTACGCATCATTTTAAACCAGATCGTAGACTGTCAACTTAATGAGTTGAATACCAGGTTCCAACCTGACTCTTATGGTTTCATGACGTCTGCTAGTGTATTCTTAGCAACTCCCTGTGCTGTTAATGTAACTGATGCTGATGTAACTGAAATGGTAGAAACTCTCAATGTCTCTGGCAGTGTTTTGGGTGTTACAGTTAAAGAACATGAGCTTGCTTCATTTTGGACTCACCTTGATATCAAAGAAGGCAAGGGAGCTAAATGTAACACACTGCTTAAGGTTTTGGATGTGTGCCCAGGTGGCACTAATTACTCTGCCCATGACAACATGCTCTGTTGAACATCTGTTTTCCAGTGTAAAAAGAATCAAATGTGCACAAAAAAGTACCATGACAACCGCTCGCCTAAATGGTCTGTGTCTCCTTGAGAGACACAGAATATATATATATTATATATATATATATATATATATATATATATATATATATATGCTGGGCTGGCATTTCGGCTGGCATTTCGCCTACCAAAATGTAATTTCTGGCTACGCCCCTGCCTACCGGTCCAGGCACATATCACATACAGGTATAGGCACTGATGCCTGACAGTGAGTTGCGGGTTCGAGACCCGCCAATCTTTGCTGCATGTCACTCCACATCTCTCTCCCCATTTCCTGTCACTCTACTGTCTTATCAATAAAGGCATAAAAGCCCCAAATCATATCTTTTAAAAAAAAATCACTGTGAAGTTTAATGATATAAGAATAAATAAATAACATTTCAGGTTTTAATGATTTAATATCAAAGAATGCATGTCTTTGTCCTGATATTATTGGAACATGACATTTTTGTAACTTGTGCATACATTAGCTCATACTCTGACTCAGAGTTTACAAGATGAAAAAGTAAATAAAACAATTACAAGGAAGAGAGAGTAGACAAGTGCATTCTAGGGTTTCTATTTTATTCTGGTGTGGATGCAGAGGTCACATTTGCTGCAATCTGGAAACTCATTTCTGTCTTATATAACATATATATAACACCACAAAGCAAAGAAAGACAGACTACAGCAGGACACCTTTCAGGCCACAAATACAAATAATAAAACATGTGCTGCTATAACTGAAACTGGCATGAAAGAAACCTCACGAGGCCTATGTGAAATATTTATACTTGTAGCTTGGAAAGATTCAAAATTTAATATAAAAGAATATCACCTCTGCTTTGTGAAGGTTAAAGCAATGTCGAATGTTGGTAGAACCTTAAAGGAGCTATAGTCAACTTTTTCTTGAAAAACGGATGCTAAAATAAAAATAATGTTTCGAAAATATTCTCTAAAAAAATAAGCTTCATATATGTGTTTCTATTCAAAAATTACCACAAAAAGCGTAAAATAATGATAAAATAATCATTTTGGCCATTGTTGGGCCGACACTTTGTTTACATCCTAGACCTAGTCTAACACTATCAAAGAATAGACTAGAATGTAAACAAAGTGTCGGTCTGACAATGGCCAAAATTATTATTTTATAATTATTTTACGCTTTTTGTGGTCATTTTTGTAGCCTATGAAGCTTATTTTTTATAAAATATTTTCGAAGCATTATTTATATTTTAGCATCCGTTTTTCAAGAAAAAGTTGACTTTAGCTCCTTTAAGTTGCCATGAGTCCAAATCCTGTTAATTTATCGGTCTCAGAATCACACCTTTAACACAAAGGAATATAAACCCTGAGGTAATCCCATGTTTTCAACTTTTGTTAACAAAAGTTGAAAACATGGGATTACCTCAGGGTAGTACATGCAATCATACTCAAAGAAAGTCCTTACCTTTAATCAAAAATACATAGCTCTTACATAGGAAACACACGATCAACAAATAACAAAAAAACAAAAAAAAGGACACCCACACTTACCCTATACATTATACAATCACCAGCAGGTTCCACCTAGTATAGACAACATTCCTGGCCGATTGCAGGAGGGAGGCCCCGCCCCCAAGTCGAAAGGGAACTTCCGGGTTCTCTCTGTCAGGCATGCATATAAACGTGTTGCCAAGTCAATTTATTTACCTAAACTATCTTGTTTTTTTGCTTATTTATATTGCAAGAGTTGGCTTGTTTCGCTTATTTCTCTCACAAATTTTGGCAACACTGCCCAGCGCTGCAGTAAAAGATTATGACAATGAACTGAAAGGGTTAAACCAACGGAGGTTTTTTTTTCCAGCTGTCAGCTAGATGGTGCGGTGCGGTCATGGTCTCTTGATATGCAAGCCACCGCTATCTTCGATGTTTTTATTCTATCTACACCAGTTAATAGTATTGATGACATCCTTAACATATCCTAAACTCAGCAAACTCCCCAGAGAAGCAGCACGACTCACAACAACAACAACAAGGTAAAACTCTCATGCTAGCTAATTAGCATTGTTAGCTACGATCTTTTACTGTATGGTGACTACTACTCTTGTTACAACTAAGTAAAAGTTATTTTCACTTGTGACAACACAACATTGATTATAATTGAAATAAAAGCTCTTCGCTGTTGTGTTGTATCTGTGAATGCAATTGTTTTCTGTCTTTCAGACCTGTACTGTACGTCCATGCAGGACCAATGAAGCCAGATGTGAGGGTCGAGATCTCCTCATCATATTTATTGCAATAAAATATTTATACACACTTTTCTTTGACTTGTCCATGCCTTTTTTTTAACTGTCGAGGGTTTCAAATGTTGTACTGTATATTGTGTTATTGAGATAAGGAATGTTCCCAATGATGCTTTGAAGGAATGCTTTTAAACACTTGTCATTTTCAATTAATCCAGTTTGTTTTTGTATCTATTAAAGCCAAATGTATTCATTGTTTTGACGTGACAGTTTAGGATTTAATGATTAAATGAGCATTAAATATGAATGGATATTTATATTGCCTTGATTAGGATTAAATCGATGATTTACAGTGATATAGTGAAATGAACACAGCATAGGATGCACATAATAGGTGGGCTAATGTGTATTATGTCTATTCTGGAGTGGGTTGAGTTGTTGACAGGCCTATTTGTAAAAACATTAATGCATATCACACAACACAAGCCAACTGTGACTTCATGGTGACATCCCAGAAGAGTGGAGAATGGAGAAGATGACGTTTGACATGATCAACCAGCGTTCTGAAGGGAAAAGGTTTGCTAGCTAGAATCATACAACATTCGCTTCCATGAAATACTGATTAGGTTCAATGCTTGCTTTCAAATACACAAATCTGTTTATTTGTAGGCCTATATCAATTCAATTCAAAGGAGCTTTATTGGCATGAGAAGACATGTTTATATTGCCAAAGCAAGTGTCAAATAAAATAAAAACAGTTTAAAATGGCGAACATATAATATGACATGCAGTTGGAGGGAGTACAGCATTGTGTAAAAAGCTATGTCGCATTGTGACATTTTATATATATATACAGGGTATAAAGCTTTTGAAACAATTTAAATAGCGTTATTTTTTAAGAAGTTTGCATATGAAAAAAGGTAGTTTCATGACAGTACACTAGTACAAGGTCAACTAAAAGCATACGCCCAAGAAAGCCTATGGCATTGTTTCAATTGAGATCTCTTTTTTTTTTCCTCCAACTCATAACATTGAATGACGGCAGAACGGGTGTGTATCGTCACAACTCATTTATTTATCAGCAGAGTGGATGAGTGTTGCCATTAAGTGACATTGTTAACATAAGTTACAAAGTAAAATTACAAAGTAAAACAATCCCGTCTCATTAGTTAAGAGGAGAATCAGATCAGATGAACGTAAACAGGAAATCGCGCTACGATCAAGCCCAAAAAAGGGCTTCCGGTCGGAAGTAGGGGGCGTGGCCAGGCATGTTGTCTATAGACACTCAAACTCAAACAACACCCAGTCACCCTTCACCCCAGCTGCCACTCAATCAGTTATCGTTCACTCCTCACCAATCAATCACACAAAATCGAGGGAAAAGACATAGGGCAACACACAGGAAAATACATGTACATGACCCTAGGGCCTAGGGTAATACCAACATCAAGAAAAACTTAAAGGCGGCTGGGCTGTTAAATTAGCTCATTAACTCTTTTACCGCTTTTGACGTTCCCGTTCGCCCCATTTTTCACAGCGACGTAATGCCAATTGTACATTCTTTGGCTTGTTCTTTTGTACCTTGTTTTGATGTCTGTAAACTGATGAGGGGTTGTGCGGGTGTGTACCGTTAACACATCTCCCGTAAAAGTGCTCTCAAAAACCCACTGGACGTTAGCATCAATGGAGTAACAAAACGCTTCCTTGTTATTTTCTCTGGGTCTATTGCTCTGTAGCGATGTAGTGGCCTGGACGGATGGGAGCCGACCGTGGCCATTTCACATTAATTCTTGCATGAGGCTGCCCTCTACTGCTAGTATGACCAAAGTGCACTATGTAATGAGGAAACAAAATAAAAATAAATAAAACAAAACAAATAGATCTTTGTCTATAACCTCGCAAAGGTAAGCTGCTTTTGCTGGCACAAGACCCAATAAATAAATAATAACATCTGGCAGTAAGACTGTTAAATAAATATGAAACAATAGAACAAGGTGCACAAAGGCAAACAGTCACTACAACATCAAATATTAGCTGCTGGGAAACATGACATTTTCAAAAAAAAAGTGCATAAAGACATTAAATATGCATAAAATATATATATATATAAAAAAAACATCAATGATAACCCTAAGACTAACATCAATGATAGAAAATTGCTCTTTGATAGAGCAGTAAAACAATCAAAGATGATGATCAAGGCACCATCTATCACAGCATGTTCACAAACTCTCAGAATAGCTATTCTGAGTTTGCAGCGAGTTTCCTTTCTTTAGTTGTGGCATAGAAAACCTAGCCTGATTTCAAGACTCTACGCTGGAGCTTAAGAGTCTGAGCCTGTCTGCATACTATTTGATTGAAAAGGGGAGGGGATTTCAAATTTGAAATTCCCAATCACAAGCGATCTGGTGGGAGGGGTTGTGTTTGACTTTTGCACACAAAACAATCCCTCCTCCCCCTCCCCTCAATGACATGCACCCAACAGGTCACTGTCTTTGATGTTTCACTGATTAGAGAGAATCACTAACGAGCTATTCGACACTTGTATGGCTCAATCAATGACTGCCCTTTTGAAGTTCAAAGGGAGCAATTAAGAACTCTGGTGAGCCACGCAGCCACCCCTCCCTCCACTGTTTCTGTTGATTTTCACCCCACCCCCCCTCTCTCTTGCTTTGAATTCATTGGTCGGTTTCGCTCGGTTTGAGAGGTTTTCGTTAGCAAGAGCCACGTCATATGACACATCCAGACCAAGAGATGCAGTTCACTCAGAGAGTGGGCGGGTCTATTGGCTGGAGCCAGGCTATAGAAAACCCCCTATCGTGTGGAACTGATAGGCCTATCATGTGGAATAGATAGACCGTCTCTCCATCATTGTGTACATTCATTGGCTACAACCATGCCTGGCTCTTTGGCATTAACATTTAGCCTTTCATCAAATAAATATAAACATGATTAAACATTTTAAATTAAAATAATACTCCAAGTAATCACAAACTTCATAGAAAGTGCTGGTAATTTTTTAGTTGATGCAGAGCCTTTAAGTATGGACTGAAGTGTTGTTTCCAGTCATACTGTAGCTCTGCCATCCTCTGTACCAACCAGGATGGTCACTGTGCTGTCTGTCACCACCCCATGATGTCATCAACATCACACGCACGTGTGTATGCGTGCGTGAGTGCGTAAAGTCTTTTCTGAGTGAAAGTGTTCAAAGTCCTAATAAAGCCTGACTGCTGTCGACTGCATCTGTTTTCATGCGACTCAGAGACAGTTTATCATAGACCGTGGTGAGATTGGAGGCAGGTCTTACTTCAGACAATACTACTGAACTCCTTTCCTAGGGGAATAAGAAAACATGTATGTTAAAAATACATGGTAACAATGAAAGTGTATGAGAATAAACCCAGCCTGGGGGATAATATGGTGACAGATTGTTTTCTACTGTAGCTTCATAAAAGGTGAAGGTTTGTTATTTTATTACACACTAGCCCTTACCCGTTCAAAGATATGAGCTCCAAAATGATGTGCAGTGTGTGGGTTATGGGATGTGCACTGTGCACACAGTATATGAGGGATGGAAAGTAACTTTAACTGGTGCTTGCATGATGTACTGTAGGAGCATCAATGTAAGAAACCCGTTTCGTTTAATGGCTACAGAGATACTGTCCCCCCCCCCCCCCCCAGCCCGCCCGCCCACCCGCCTGCACACACACCCGCCTGCCTGCACACACACACACACACACACACACACACACACACACACACACACACACACACACACACACACACACACACACACACAGAGCTGGTTAAACATTTTGCCTCATGCTAGATGCAGAATAGATGTGCCTCAAGCTAGATGCAGAATAGATAGTAGATACACCATAAAAATGCTAATATACAGCATATGATTTGTGAAAGTGACAAACGGGCTTCACAGTTATGTCAGGTGTGTTCATATGCTAATGGGGATGCGATTTCAGATCAATTGCTCCAGCCACTGAGGAGAAACGCTGTGACAGACACTCACTCACTCAGACAGACATTCGCAAAATTATAGTATAGATAGGCCTAGTAGAACATGTCTACTTTTCTTTAGGGAGGAAAAGCAAAGAGAGATGATGGATGTAGTTAAGGAGATGATCAATGAAATGATCATTTAAGATCTCCGGTTATCATTACCTTGAGCTCTGTGTGTGTGTGTGTGTGTGTGTGTGTGTGTGTGTGTGTGTGTGTGTGTGTGTGTGTGTGTGTGTGTGTGTGTGTGTGTGTGTGTGTGAGTGAGTGTGTGTGTGTGTGTGTATTACTAACCTGCCTGTCAGTCTTTTCAGCAATATTTACTTCAGTATAAAGAGGTCCTTCGTCTCTTTTGGTTGGATCTAGAAATGACAGTTAAAAACATGTGAAACTTGTTATTTTCTTGTAGTGTTCCGCAATTCTTTGGAAAAAACACTGACACAATGAACATAACAAATGTACTCAAGCGAGCATGCACACACGCACATACACACAAGAACGCATGCAACACTATCAAACACTAGCAAACACTATCTGTGTCACTGATAGATTAGCTTTTATATTATAGGGAAGCCAAACTGTCTCTGTGAAGAGAAGCCAAGCTCTGTGTAAACAGCGTGTTAGCTGCAGTGAGCTAAAGAGTGTGAAACTGAAACTGATACAAATCCAAATGAAATTCAAGCTTTACCACTCCTCAAGCTTTTAGTTTCTACTGTATGTGTGGGTTTCTGTCTGGCACACCGATTCCGTTAAAATATAATCACTGGGTTGATTATTATTACACTGGGCTGGCCTAACAGTCTGGGCACCTCGGCTGCTAATCCAGCATGACAGTGTGTCATGGTGGCTTTGAGTCCCGATCACGACGAACTTTGCTGCGTGTCAGCCCCCCTCCCCCATCTCTTTCCCCATTTCCTGTCAGTTTACTAAGTAAGTATCTATCAATAAAGGCAAAAAAAGGCCCAAAATATATATTTATTAAAATAGAAAAAAAGGCATAATCACTAGTTTCAAGAATAATTTGAGTTAGCGGACCTACTGTAGGCCTATTACACATGACAAAAAAACTGTTCTAAACAGCTTCACAGTGTAGAAAAGATACAGTAAAACAGAAAGACCCTATTCTCAACCATGAGAATGACCTGTCTGGGGATTTCTATCAGAGTTTAAGGAACTTGTTTTAGGGGATGGGGGTAACCTGGTACAACATGGTATTATATACAATGCGTTCTTGATCGTATCTTAAAAAAGGGAACCCTTTTTTACATGACCCATGACCTAGTAGGCTACCTGACAACACTTGCCTGGCGTTGCCAGCCTCTATCACACACTTCGGATGAGTTTTCATTTCTGGGGTTTGCCCCAAACCACGTGCCCCAAGCCTACAGAACCCACGTGCCCCAAGCCTACAGAACCCACGTGCCCCAAGCATACAACCCTGATTGACCAACCCTAAAAGCTGTTTGAGGAAATAGAATCCCAATGGATCTGGCCAGACCGTACTACAACACCACTACCGCTAGGGGGTGTTGTTGTGTTCGGTCTGGTTTTAACCAATGACAACACAGGATGTTCAATGTGTACAGAAACTAGCTATGCTGAATGGATTTCTGGAAAGCGCTTGACGTCAGTAGCAGCAAAGTGTTTTAACACTGCTGTCTTTAATGTAATGGTTTAGCAGTGGATTACAACCGATGACATAAGAAGTCATACAGATTAATTTAATAATGGATACCTGCCTTGAGGTTTTTCCCTCCTCCTCTTTATCATCACAACAACGACGACAGTGATGATGACTGCAAGCACCACCAAAACCAACCAGAACCACCAATGATATTGTGTCCTGCTGCAGAGTGCTGTGATGTTGAGTGACAGTGTGTTGTTGCTAGCAGGGTTGGCAGCCACACAGCTGTAAGAGGAGTTCAGTCCCTCCATATCTACAGTGAGAGGAAGAGAGGGAAGGCTGCTGCTCTGGTTCACTATCTTCTCTCCTTTGTACCAGTAGAGAACTGTCTCATCATCCTTCTCTATGAAACACACCAAGCTGCAGCTCTCACTGCTCACACCAGAGACCTTCACAGCAGGCATCGGTGCAGCATCTGAGGACACATTTAGTGGACAATCAAGACATGGAATTATGTATCTGTCTTTGGAAACCATAAACCACACTTTCAATGAGCCAGAATTAGGCTAGTTGTTTATACATTGTTTTAAATTGTTTATAGAATCATAGATAGATTCTAGAATTATTTCCAAAATGTTGTTACAAATTTGTCTTACCATAAACACTGAGAAGATATGATGTAACAAGTCTTGTAGCTTTATCTTCTAATTTATAAATCCCTGAATAACTTCTCTGCAGTCCTGTGATTGTAAACAGTCTAGAGTCTTTATTCCAGTGAAGTTTGTCTCTGAAACGTTTCTCCGTATACGTTTCACCGTCCACCATAGCAATAACTGAATCATTTAAATACAGAGCTCCATCCTGCGTTTTGGGGGAAGGTAGAGTGATGGATCCTCCAACAGTCCGATTCTCCTTCACCACCGTCATCATAACAGGTGTGTTCATCACTGTAAACAAGAGGTGATATGACTGTCAGAGCATAATTAATACAACACACAAGATTAATTAAAGTGACAATTAAATGGGACACCGCCTATGGACACCACCCAATTTAACAAGTCAAGACAAGAGTTGTCCTTTTGGATACATTAATTAATTAATTAATTGATTGATTGATTGATTGATTGATTGATTGATTGATCATTTGTTAATGTGAAGAATCCTCTACAAAAACAGGCTTGTATTTCCAGAGAAATTAGTAAATGTCTGGCAACATGTCTTGCCCAGCTATATGAGTTAAATTACTCAACAAAGTTACACTTATATTAAGTGATTAATAAGTAAGACATGGTTTAACAGAGTGAATCTATGACCAGGTCAAGTTTATTCATGATCAGCTTTATTATGTCATATTGATGACACAATTCTTGCCCAAATATGGAAGGATGTTAAATCGGAAAACCATGTATTCGCAAAATGTGAAAAATATTCACACAGAAAAAACTATATTCACAATTAGGTGAAAAATATCATTTACGTCCTTGGCCTGCTGGCATTATTCACGAGAAAGGTGATGATGATGCAATGCAGTGCTCTGTGTCTGTGAGATTAGCTGCTCGACGCACGCACAGGCTGACACAATTTCCTTTCTCACACTCTGACAGAAACGTTTCCTCTATCTTGGTTTTATAACGGCATCACTCATATGAGAAATAGTCTACTGGTATGAAACCCCCATAAGATCACAGAAACACCACAGACAACCTTTTCATTGTCCCACAATTGTCCCAGATAGTAACAACTCTCTTTTGTATATTTTATCTTTGAAACATTTTGCCAACAATTTCTATTCAATCCAAGTTGTAAAATTATTTCCGAATAAGTTAAATGCATGAATTACGGTGTGATTGTTCAAAGGTTTCCAAGGTAGTACAGTACAGTATACTGTTTACTTTAAGTTTGGAGCACCTTCCTCCTAACCAGGGTCCCCCAGGGATCTGTACTTGGCCGACTCTCCCTGTACACTAAGGGCCCTATTTTTATCCATGCCTTAACTCTTATCCCTTTTTTTGGAGCTGTGTGAAGCACAGGCTCCCTATACGTGGCTGTGTGGGTCTGTGTGTCTGTCTGTCTGTCTGTGTGTCTGTGTGTGTGTCTGTGTGTATGTAGCCTGAACTTCCTAAACTTCGGCACGCCACTAGTCCCACAGTTTTGCCACCAAACACTCGCGCCATATGTCAAATCGACCGGCTTACTCGGGAATCGTGGGCTATTACTTTTCTAAGAGAAAGGTTCTATAGTTTAATTGATATTAATTTATTAGTGAATTAATTTTCCCCATTGAATGGGAATCGCAAAAACTCACATTCAATTATTTGTCTCTCGCAAACCACAGGGGCTACAGTTTCAAGACTTGGAGAGGAGGTTCATAATGATTTCAAGGATTAAATAAAAAATAATTGTGTCATTTGGCCTCATGGTGGCGCTATAACACCCCACTTTACGTTTTGGCCTGTAACTCTTGAACCGTAGGTCGGAAAATTAAAAATATTTTTTCCCTGGATTCCTTGGGTCATGACGCATCTCCCCATATAGGCCACGCCCATTTGCGCCATGATAGATTTTCCGCCATCTTGAATTTTCTCCAAAACACACTTTTTGCTCCTTTTCCTACATATTTTCTTCATGTCACAAAAATCGGTACACATGATCCACACACACACACACACACACACACACACACACACACACACACACACACACACACACACACACACACACACACACAGCTCCACTTCACACGGGTGTGATTTTTGAAGTACGGTAAGACAAAGAAGTTTAGGGATAAGGGGTAATGGATGAAAATATAGCTCCATATCTCAAGACTGAGCTTCTCTAACATTTGAAGGATCAGACCCTTCCTCACTCAGGACTCAGGAGTCAGCCCAGCTCCTGATGCGTCGTCCTATATCCTAAATAGTCCAGTTATGAGACGTTTACACAGGAGCACAGTTCAGCTATTAAAACTCAGCATAGTTTAATGATTACACAGGGTAGATTCCCCACATGAATATATATAAACATATGAACAGCAAATGCATGAAAGTAAACAGAATACAAGCCTGAAGTTTCACAACGAAGAGTACGTTGCATCCACTGCAAGCAGCAAATCAGTGCCCAACTAAAACATATGTTTCAGTTGTCCACCGGAGAGATCTCTGAAGGACCCCTTATCTGCAACTCTATATATCATTCTACCAGCAGCGGCCCTCCTTTCTCTGATTGGCCAGCAGTGCTCAAGGAACACTCTAAAGAAAGATAGTTGTTTTAGCTTAAAGGAATAGTTCACACATTTTCACATTAATCCCTCCTTGATCACTCTTTAGTGATCACTCAGTTAAAGAAATGTTGAACACAGTTTTTAATCATTTCATGTAACATGCTGAGTTTTGAACAACAACAAATCAAGGTCCAGTATTTATGAGCTAGGTGAGCAGAGGAAACCATTTTAGGCGAAACTCTTACACTAGGGGTTTTTCGTTTGTTTTTTTCTTTTTCCCCTACCATTCGGACGCTGCTCACATTATTTTGGACCATTATTGACATTCATGGAAATTCATACAACAAGCTTTACTGAATACAATGGCATAAAAATGTGTAACATTGAATATATTTCTTTATTGCAATTCTTCTGAGAGACGGGTCTTTTGCTGCGTCCCAGGAATTGATTCCGTACCCCGACAATCCAAATTTCACCCACTGCCAATTAATAGTTCACATGGCAATGAGATAAAAGGACTATCGGGAGGTTACTCTTCCAAGACACAGCCAGACTCGCCCCTCCTATTTGTATCCTTCACCCTCTATCGGACTTGATGGAGTGGTGATGCATGCGATCTTGAGGTCAAGTTGTGGGTCAAGGAATGCTCTAAAGGGGCCTTCTGTGTATAGCTATTCATTTAATCACATTCTGTGTGCCAAGGGAGTGTTGGGCGTACTGTGCCAAAAAATGTCTAAGGAGATAAGGATATCCCTGGGAAAATATCAGTTGTTTCTTGACATACATCTATCCCATAAAAATGTTGCATCTGTTTATTATACATAATTGTGTTATGCCCCTCCTAGATAAAAATAAACATGTGTAGAATTGTAAAGAGTGTTCGATCCCAAGTTTTGTTCAGTGAAATCTGAACTAAATGTCATGTGATGAGTGAGGGGTGTCACCATGTTAAACTACGGCAGTAGACTGTGCACTTGAACTATGAATATTTAATTCCAAAAAGCCTGTGTGTGAACATAGGGACACAGCTGTCTCTACTATCTACTGAGAATCGGGAGTAGAGATTTGACAGGAAAGCAGAACGTTAACCCCCTCCTTTTATGACTCACATAAAAGCGAATAACTAGACTTGTTATTCTTTACCCCAATTAAAATCTTATAGCTGGGGAATATACATATAATATATTTATACCTCCCTCCTTGACATGCCAGTAATGGCATGGCACATGTATAAATATAGTACTTAGTTTAAACCATAGGGCACACAGTTTTGTTCCTCTTGGCATCGAATAAACAACAACGGGGAAACACAGCAGCATATAACACTAAAGTACCGGGAGACACCGCACCATGGGTAAAATTACTGACAGGGTCACGAACACACCCATCAATAACAACATTATCAATTATTGTCCCCAATGTGAAAATAGTACAAATCCAAGTTTACTATAGGCAACCATCACAATGTTGTACCACAAACCTGAGACCCTTCAGGATTTACCCGTAAGCTGGAGGTCTTTTTATGATTAGACCTGTAGGGCCGTTGTATTCTCAGAGAGACCCACCGCACACCCACACAACCAACGCGTATATTCCTTATCAAATTGCACTGAAGTACTTTAATTTAATCTGTACACTTGAGTCCTCAGAGCGTACGTTACGCCTCAAGCAGTTGTTGGGACTTTTTTGGCTCCCAGAAATAAGCAGCAAGAGCCGTTGGCCGCCGCGTCCACGTCCATGGACGCGGACGCGAAAAAAACGTCCGTGGACGCGAGGCCGCGTCCACGGACGCAAACGGCCGGCCGTCCCGGCCGTGGACGCGGCCGTGGACGAGGCCGTGGACGCAGACGGCCGGGGACGCGGCCGTGGACGAGGCCGCGGACGTGGACGCAAACGGCCGGCCGTGGACGAGTCCATGGACGAGGCCGCGAAAAAAAGGCAGCGAAAAAAAAAAAAAAAAGTGTCTATTGTATGTATTTTTTGATGGAGAATTCAAATATGACCTTCTTTTTTGCATAGGACAACTCTAACCTGCATCAATTGGTATTTTATAATTGCCAATTGTACCCTATCCATCTGAAAAACAAATTGGATGTCTATTGTATGTATTTTTTGATGGAGAATTCAAATATTACCTTCTTTTTGGGATAGGACAACTCTAACCTGCATCAATTGGTATTTTATAATTGCCAATTGTACCCTATCCATCTCAAAAACAAATTGGATGTCTATTGTATGTATTTTTTGATGGGGAATTCAAATGTTACCTTCTTTTTTAGATAGGACAACTCTAACCTGCATCAATTGGTGCATCAACCTACTATCTATCTATCTATCTATCTATCTATCTATCCATCTATCCATCTATCCATCTATCCATCTATCTATCCATCTATTTATTTATACTTCACCTTTAGTCCAGAAGAGAGTTCAGCATCAGGAACTTGCACACATGTAACTGTGTCATGACTGTGTCATGGAGCTAAAACAGGGCTATGTTAAATACTCAAAATGACTCTGATGGACCAATCAGGGTGGTGGTGGGGGGAGGGATCAACAATAGACAGAAACTGGATAATGCTTTGTTAACTGTCCCACCTAAGTCCCTGCATGCTAGTCTGAACAAACATCACCTTCCCTCTCATAACACTACTACTACTACATTTATATAAAGCTGCTCTTGCATTTGAATTCAAGTCTGACACAAGTTAAGGTTAACTTAGGTAGTATTTCATTTTGCTGGCTTTTAGGGTCTGTGTGTGAGTGTGTAGGCTCACAAATTATTATAATTGTCATTAAGTGACTCTATCTATCTATCTATCTATCTATCTATCTATCTATCTATCTATCTATCTATCTATCTATCTATCTATCCATCTATCTATCTATCCATCTATCCATCTATTTATTTATACTTACTGTTTACATTTTCTATAAATATTTATTTCTATATAAAACTCAGTTGTGTGGAGTTATTGTGTGCCTTTTCTTGTAGCTAAAGAGTCCATTTGTTCACTAGACATTAAGTCAAGGTTACTATTTTGAGTTGAAGCTAAGTGTTTTATTGCTTTGTGGTTTAACATGATTTAAAAGGCAAATTCATTGTTATGGTTACTTTAGAAGACTGCTTTTGCATTCATGAGTTAAAAAGAGAGCCAAGCTAATTCAAAGAGTTAAGTTAAAGGAACACAAAACATGACCTAACTCGCTGCCATTGGACAGACAGTTACAACATAGGCCTACTCTTATCTTTCACAGAACAGACAATTATCATTTGTTTTATCTATTTGAGACTATGTAGCTGCTCTATGGGAAATAGAGCATTATATCAGCCTATTCAATTGATAATGACCAATGGGTGCCAGTTTCTAAGTAGTTAACCATATTAACATAACAATATATGTGGCCTAGACATGGATATTGCCCAATCAACTCGTAATCTACAGAAATGTCCACCACATCACACAGTATAAAACTTAGTAGGCTCAGTGGATTCACCTATGTTAAATCATGTCAGGTTAGTTTGGTTCAAGGTTCAAGTATAATAATTTATGAGACAAAAATGTAAACAGCACAAATGTACAATCACATCTCGGCTAGAATGATAACATAAAGTCCTGACTACTCCTTGTTATTGTGGTCCTAAATACTACAATGATTAGTTTGGATGCATTGCTTCTATCATGTCCAATTAAAAATAAATACATTACATACATACAGAAATCTGCCTTCTCCTGTATTGTATTAGTGACATTCATTATAAATAGTAAAATAACAGGACAGAGCAAAAAAGGCCTCTGTTGTGTCTTTATCTGATCACATGCAATCAGACACTCACACTGCACAGCAATATATAAACTTTATTACAGGCTCAAGGCCCACAGGGTAAGAAGACAATACATTACAAAGATAATAATTAAAAAAAACAACAACAGAGAGTACATTCACAAAGCCCCACCGGAGCTAAAGAGGCACTCATGCCAGTGTCCTCTAACGGTAGACGTGTACCTGACAGAGCTTTCCCCACATTGGTTACAGATATAAGGTTTCTCTCCGGTGTGAATTTGTTGGTGTATTTTGATATGTTCCAGTCTAGGAAAGCTCTTTCCACACTGGTCACAGCAATAAGGTTTCTTTCCAGTGTGATTTTTCTGGTGTGCTTTGAGATGATGCATATCACTGAACCTTTTCTCACACTGGACACAGCAGTATATGGCTTCTCACCAGTGTGGATTTTCAGGTGTCTTTTCAGAGCCGTCTTCAGAGTGAACCTTTTCCCACATTGGTGACAGCAGTAAGGTCTCTCTCAAGTGTGAATCTTCTTGTGTTGTACGAGGCTAGATTTTACAGTGAAACGTTTGCCACAGTGTTCACAGCAGTAAGGCTTTTCTTCGGTGTGAAATCTCTGGTGTACTTTCAGAGCAGCCATTAGACTGAACTTTTCCCCACATTGGACACAGCTGTATGGTTTCTCTCCTGTGTGAATTCGTTCATGCAATCGAGTAAAGCTTTTCCCACACTGGTCACAGCAATAGGGCTTCTCTCTAGTGTGAATTCTCTGGTGTTCTTTTAAAATCCCCTTTTGAACAAATCTTTTCCCACACTGGTCACAACAATAAGGTTTCTCTCCAGTATGTGAACGCTTATGATCTTTTAATTGTCCAGACCGAGCAAAATACTTCCCACATTGTTCACAGCTGAATGGCTTCACTCCGGTATGAATTCTCTGGTCTACTTTGAGATAATAAATTGAGCTGAAGGCTTTTTCCACATTGGTCACAACAGCACTGTCTTGGTTTAACTGAGGACAGCACAGGACAGGGAGAGAAAACACACACCTGATAAGAGCCAGATTCACACATTGATCAGCATTTAAGTAACATCATCATTATTATTGTTGAGTCTGAAAAGAACAATACAATGTGATAGATCTTTACACATCTGACCCATAACATTATTAGCAATTCACATGGTTACTATAATAGGTGAGTCTTCTAGCTTTTTAAAAATGTAATATTTCATTAATTCTTTCTCTTACTAAGTGTAACATCCCACTTCTTAATTGTATATTATTTGGAAAGGGTTAGCAAAATGTTTGCCATAAATTCAATGCTGAGTTGCATTTGTTTTCCTACATTTTCCCCTTCAATGTATTATTACAATGTATTTACTATTTCTTACTTAGGTCTACTTAACTTTGTATTTTTACATTATTATATTGATCAACATTAACACATAGTGTGTGTTAGGTTAGGTTAGTTGCAGAGTGTCCACAACTGTCCAGAATACACTGTACATAATAGACTCCAGACTTCAAGTGAAGATGAAATCTCTAGACGGCACCAGCGGCAATTCTGATGAACGGGTGGAACCCAAAGACCATCAAGATCTCTGTAAGTCACAGACTGAGTAAGTCTCCAGATAAACTCACACACATCAAAGTGTTTAAACATTACTTTTATCATTCATGACATAATATCATGTTACTGTTACCTACATGCCTTTATATGGGGAGAACCAAGCAACTTTGACCCAGTTATGATTTTGCTTTTAATAGAAAGGAATCCCTTACATTGTTGTATGTTAAATTACTTTCTGATCTGTTTGTGTTCATTATAACAGCCACAGGAAAGATACATTGTTTCAGATTGTTCCAGAGACTGATGACAGACCCTGGATGTAGCTCTGTCAGGTACACGTCTACCATTAGTGGACACTGGCATGAGTGGCATGAGTGCCTCTTTAGCTCCGGTGGGGCTTTGTGAATGTACTCTCTGTTGTTGTTTTTTTTTAATTATTATCTTTGTAATGTATTGTCTTCTTACCCTGTGGGCCTTGAGCCTGTAATAAAGTTTATATATTGCTGTGCAGTGTGAGTGTCTGATTGCATGTGATCAGATAAAGACACAACAGAGGCCTTTTTTGCTCTGTCCTGTTATTTTACTATTTATAATGAATGTCACTAATACAATACAGGAGAAGGCAGATTTCTGTATGTATGTAATGTATTTATTTTTAATTGGACATGATAGAAGCAATGCATCCAAACTAATCATTGTAGTATTTAGGACCACAATAACAAGGAGTAGTCAGGACTTTAAGTTATCATTCTAGCCGAGATGTGATTGTACATTTGTGCTGTTTACATTTTTGTCTCATAAATTATTATACTTGAACCTTGAACCAAACTAACCTGACATGATTTAACATAGGTGAATCCACTGAGCCTACTAAGTTTTATACTGTGTGATGTGGTGGACATTTCTGTAGATTACGAGTTGATTGGGCAATATCCATGTCTAGGCCACATATATTGTTATGTTAATATGGTTAACTACTTAGAAACTGGCACCCATTGGTCATTATCAATTGAATAGGCTGATATAATGCTCTATTTCCCATAGAGCAGCTACATAGTCTCAAATAGATAAAACAAATGATAATTGTCTGTTCTGTGAAAGATAAGAGTAGGCCTATGTTGTAACTGTCTGTCCAATGGCAGCGAGTTAGGTCATGTTTTGTGTTCCTTTAACTTAACTCTTTAAATTAGCTTGGCTCTCTTTTTAACTCATGAATGCAAAAGCAGTCTTCTAAAGTAACCATAACAATGAATTTGCCTTTTAAATCATGTTAAACCACAAAGCAATAAAACACTTAGCTTCAACTCAAAATAGTAACCTTGACTTAATGTCTAGTGAACAAATGGACTCTTTAGCTACAAGAAAAGGCACACAATAACTCCACACAACTGAGTTTTATATAGAAATAAATATTTATAGAAAATGTAAACAGTAAGTATAAATAAATAGATGGATATGGATAGATAGATAGATAGATAGATAGATAGATAGATAGATAGATAGATAGATAGATAGAGTCACTTAATGACAATTATAATAATTTGTGAGCCTACACACTCACACACAGACCCTAAAAGCCAGCAAAATGAAATACTACCTAAGTTAACCTTAACTTGTGTCAGACTTGAATTCAAATGCAAGAGCAGCTTTATATAAATGTAGTAGTAGTAGTGTTATGAGAGGGAAGGTGATGTTTGTTCAGACTAGCAGGGACTTGGTGGGACAGTTAACAAAGCATTATCCAGTTTCTGTCTATTGTTGATCCCTCCCCCCACCACCACCCTGATTGGTCCATCAGAGTCATTTTGAGTATTTAACATAGCCCTGTTTTAGCTCCATGACACAGTCATGACACAGTTCCATGTGTGCAAGTTCCTGATGCTGAACTCTCTTCTGGACTAAAGGTGAAGTATAAATAAATAGATGGATAGATAGATGGATAGATAGATAGATAGATAGATAGATAGATAGATAGATAGATAGATAGATAGATAGATAGATAGATAGATAGTAGGTTGATGCACCAATTGATGCAGGTTAGAGTTGTCCTATCTAGAAAAGAAGGTAACGTTTGAATTCCCCATCAAAAAATACATACAATAGACATCCAATTTGTTTTTGAGATGGATAGGGTACAATTGGCAATTATAAAATACCAATTGATGCAGGTTAGAGTTGTCCTATTCCAAAAAGAAGGTAATATTTGAATTCTCCATCAAAAAATACATACAATAGACATCCAATTTGTTTTTGAGATGGATAGGGTACAATTGGCAATTATAAAATACCAATTGATGCAGGTTAGAGTTGTCCTATTCCAAAAAGAAGGTAATATTTGAATTCTCCATCAAAAAATACATACAATAGACATCCAATTTGTTTTTCAGATGGATAGGGTACAATTGGCAATTATAAAATACCAATTGATGCAGGTTAGAGTTGTCCTATGCAAAAAAGAAGGTCATATTTGAATTCTCCATCAAAAAATACATACAATAGACACCTTTTTTTTCTTTTTTCGCTGCCTTTTTTTCACGGCCTCGTCCATGGACTCGTCCACGGCCGGCCGTTTGCGTCCACGTCCGCGGCCTCGTCCACGGCCGCGTCCCCGGCCGTCTGCGTCCACGGCCGCGTCCACGGCCGGGACGGCCGGCCGTTTGCGTCCGTGTCCACGGACGTTTTTTTCGCGTCCGCGTCCATGGACGCGTCCACGGCCGCGTCCATGGACGTGGACGCGGCGGCCAGCGGCTGTCTCTCGAAATAAGAATGGCACGGTGACCATAGCCAGACAACAGCAACCCCCACCAGCTTTTCTCCGCTCAACCAGAATAACGGCAGCATCAAACAGCCTGATAATTTGAATAATAGTTGGCTGCCAAGTGAAACTACAATTTGTACTGTTACACCTATCGGACAAAATACTAACAATAATTTAGAATAACCCAACATGGTGTGCGCCCACGTAATCCTTCAGATCTGCCTACAAATAAATTACTACAACTAGAATTATACCAGAGGTAGGCAACCTTAGAGCATGCTTTCATTACAGTTCCGGAATTGTTTTCTGAAAAAATAACTAACATAACTTACAGGAAATGGGTGTTGTCACTTGCCCTCATTGGCATCAACAACACAAGTATAAAAGACAGTTTCCCTAGACCCATTCTAGTGGCAAGCAATACAGTAAAGACCAGTGTTGCCAGATTCTGAGAGAAATAAGTAACAATGTGTACAAAAATACAATGTGTACAAAAATAACACTAACGGGAAAAATCTCGGAGGTGTCAAAAGATAAACTGGAAATAAATATCACTCAAAGAACACAATAAAGTAACACTGGCATGGCAACGTTTTGACCGGGTACACTATACAAATCAGCGTATACAACACCCTTTCTTTCTTATAGAAATGCGTACAACAAAATACCGCACTTAAAACCTAGCAGATCACATAAATTTCTCAATACACGACCCTCCTTGACAAGCAAAGTAAAATCAAACAATAAAAAATAACAAAGACCTTTCTAACTGTGGATCATAACATTTCAGTTATATATAAAATAAACTTCCCCATTCAAACATTTATTTTTTCCTCAGTATTGTTCATGTAACCTGGTGTGGTTCGGCTTATCCATTATAATTATAAACTCAAAATGATTTATCACACATTTTCCACCGCGGATCACTTCCTCATTTACTGAAAGCAGACCTGCAGAGGACTGGAGATGAGATTTATGGCTCTTTAAGTGAGCCAGAGCTCTGGGATCCGTTCCTTTCAAAGATCCGTTCTAAAGACACACTCATTCCAGTTATTTAGTTACTTTAGTTATTCACCTCTACATTGCAATAAAATAATGTTTGTACTTTTTCCACAACTACTCATTAGAAAAGAGTGGCCCCCTCTGCTGCGAACCAGATCCCATCACTCGCAAAAAACCTTTCAGGAGCACGTGGTGAAATTTACCGGGGGCATAGAATGTCAATAAAACCCTGACCTCTGTCCGGGGACTGGGGAGGGAGTTGGGTGGGTTATTGCTCCGAGTCTAATGATCATTATAACACTGTCCCGACATCAAAACATGAGAGATTTTTTACTATGGGGTGTCATTAAAACTTTGTTGACACGGCACATCTGAAAAAGAAAAAGATGGCCCTAGCCCTACATTTTCAAAAAGGTTACAGACACCCTCCTTTATAAAATTCAATGAACTTAAAACCTCAACGGGGTTACAAAAACAAACAAACAACAACAACAAATAAAATAATAATAATAATAAAACTTAAAACTACAACATAAATATTGTGTCATTGTCATTAGCAGATCTATGCATATAGTCAACTGTAGTTGTAATCATCATAGGGAGAGAGCTTTTGCACATAGCAAAGGTATTATGACCTACAACATCTAAAAGGGGAATCATATAGCCTAAGAGTGGGTATTTTTACCATGTTCCCTCCACTATCTGAGACTGATCAAATGACACAAGCTTACACGTTCGGACACAGCAAACCCATGGATAACTGTCCACTTAAGTTAACTAACATCTACAAAATGGTCAGGGCTCAGTAAAAACACAAACAAAATGAAATAAAATACAACAATCCAACTATTGCCAAACAAAAACAACACAACCTAGTCATGTGGTCTAACCAGGAATGTGTATGTAGCTTACGCATGTCAAACACACAGGACATTTACCTATAATCCCCTTAGCTTCTACATTTTTTTTTAATTTTTTTTTAGATAGATATCCATTTGCATTTGTTATATTGTTGATGATGTACTGACATATTATCTTGTTCATTATCGCGGCGTTATCTGCTTATTGTAAGTCACTTTGGATTAAAAGCGTCTGCTAAATGCCTAACCTGCAAACTGTAAACTGTACACTCTTCTGCACCATAATGGTACATATAACCCCTCCGATTGCTCTGCCATGGACAAACACAAGTACATAGATGAAATAAAAATAACAATACAACCTTGTATACGATAGTAAAGAACCACAGTAAGCAACATAGGTATATAGCCCTACAATATAGTACAGTCACTGAAAAAAAAAATAATAATAATAATAATAATAATAATCATAATAATAAAATAAATAAAAATAACAAGGTGATTGCCCTCAACAATACAGCTCTGTTTGCATCGCGTGATTTATATAATACTTGTGAACGCCGATCTGCAAGCACACAATACACCGCTTTTGAGAAGCACTGTGATCCTGCAGATCGGCGCCCCCAGAGCTGAATCCTAGCACATTCTTATCAATTCAGCCACTAAATCAGAAACGAGCCTGTCCTGCCTTCAGTATACAGCAGCAGCAGGATAGACAGTCGATGCAATTATTATTTCCTTTAAAATTCTATATCATCTATAAATTACAGCTATGATGTTTTGATCTGAGGCTAATAAATCCAATATTCATTGGTCAGTGGGCCGTTGGTGAGGCAGTCACTAATGCCATAGGCTACTTTTGAGATTCTCATCAGGCAGACAGACAGCTGTCACTCTGGGCTCTTACAAGTTAAGGAGTAGGCCTACATATTGTTGAATCAAATGAGTTTATTCTTCATCATTATGGGGAATGATACTACACATAACCTGAGCAAGTGGTTACAATGACGGGGGGTAGATGAGGGGGGGGGGTAGAGTTCACTTATATAAGTCCCACTAAAAGGTTTTAAACCCACAGAAATATATTGGCTTGTTTGCATTGGGGCCCCTTTGTACTCAAATCATAAAATAAAATAAATAAATAAAATAATGAAGGCCACACGCAATATTGTGCTGAAAGTTTCCATGGCATTTCTACAAGCATAATTCTAAATCTTCTGCCTGCACTGTTAGCTGGAATTTAGGGAGTACACGCATACAAACGCATGCATGTGTGGGAGGTACGGGTCCCACAAACCAAGCACTGTGGGAATGTTAGAGAGTAAAAGACCTGACCTTGAAGCACTGTAGTAACTGAGGTCTGCACCTAGGATCTGTACTAATCTAATTGTTTCGATGCTTATTACTCTTACTCGTGTACATTTCCAAGACAAAATATTTTACTGGAGTAAATTTCTAGGAAGGCTGAAAAGTACTGAGTACATTCCGGTTAGCTGTTGTTTCTAAAATGCAACAAGGCTTCCATAACTGCTATGTTTTATAATTCAATATGACTAAGAAAAGTACTTCCTATACTTCTACTTGTCCTGATAAACATTTTGACCCAGTATACATAGAATTTGGGTAATCATTTATTCATAAGAGCACATTTGTGCACTTAATTCCTCTATTGTTTTCAACATAACTATTAAATTACTTTTGGATAGGGTTTTGCCCTTCACTGAATCACATATCCCAAATACTTCAATTTGGCTTCTGATTGATTTAATAAATTATTAAGTGGGGCACCATGGTCAAAATAAAGCAGTGTTGCATGTTGGGGCCTGCAGACCCCAACAACACCCTCCATTCAATCTATAAAGTATAACAGTACTGTTATGCTGTTTGAAGTGTACTCAATCATGCACTAACACTACACATACGAGGTTTTGTTAGTGACAGGAGGAATGCAGAGGAATCTTCCCTTGCTCTCCTCACACACACTCACTCCCACACACACACCACTAACGAGTTTCGCTCACCCTCTCTCTCTCTCTCTCTCTCTCTCTCTCACTCTCTCTTCACTCACTCACTCTCCATACCACTTGGACTTTACACACTCTGTAGGCCTACACAAACATTTAACACTTAACAAGACTTTTACATGACAGACACATGTATTGTGTGTTCACCGATCTTCGAGATTCACATGTGAATTTCAGTTCAGACAAAACGCAACAACACAACAGATCCGGTGGCATTTGACCTTGTTCTGGACAGCTGCATTCACACTGTTTTGGACTGCAGATTAAAGCACCCTTTACTGCTTTTCCCTTTCTAATTAAAAAACATTCCGTTACAATCATGTTATAAGAGTATCTGTTCTTCAAAAAGTATGTTTGTTTTCACCATAAGGGTGGTGACGTAGAAATCCTACATAATTTCTCGCCTTTACGACTAGAACACAGCGGAATTGAAGACTCACAAAAAAATCTGTTCACTTTGCTTCAGATGCAATATAAAATGACACAAAAAGGCTTATGTACAGCGCTATAACATTCACACATCAGCAAAGCAAAAAGATAGATTTCCCTGCCCCCTTCTCAGTTCTTTATTACATTACTAAAACTCCTTTTCTCCTGCGCTCATTAAATGCCAAAGACCTTATCTCTTACCACAGCAATAACACAAAGAGGCCTCTATGCCCTCAGCAGCTGTACATGTCTCAGGGCCATGCACCGGCCATGCACCTACGGTACAGTCTACTAAAACAAAAACAAAAAAGAAACACACCCAATGTGAAGTGAGCGGTGGTCGTGCTTGCATAACATCTTCAGACTTGGATTTAAGTCTAGGATGTACAGGCTATGCTACACACACACACTTTGCTATGGCAAAAAGCAGAGAAAAAAAGCTACAGACATACGCACAGCCACCTACAGGAGCGGTTTGCACCGCTCAAAAAAAAAAAAAATTCACTTCATAACGGTTACAAACTTTACATGATGGTCTTGCCTTCAGTTTGCCCTTATGGTCACTGCCCAAAAAGGTTGACCTTACTCAGCAGTACATAGACATAGTTATAATTAGTCATGTCTTATGACAAACAACATGATGGTATAAGGAAGACTCTCAAGACTGGACAAGTCAATCCAACAGGGCCACCCATTATGCCTAATGGCTGCTGTTGTACCAGACATGTGACTATGGGTGGCTGTCAAGGTGAGAATATTGGTCCCATTAGTCCGACGGGGCAGCAGTCCGACGGTGGTTAGGGTTATTGTTAGTGTTAGTGTTAGAGTTAGTGTTATGTTCACAAAAAGTGTAAACAATCTGGAATCATCTTGTGGTCCCTGGTTGGCACAAAATATTTTGAAATATGCCTACATATCAATTTGGGAGTCCTGTACAGAGTTACCGGAAAAGTCCTCCTCCTCAGGACCTCCATTCACAGGTCCTACTGGTGACCACCCTAGTGGACACGAATGATGGAGGTGACCAAACTCATGACAATGCCAGCATTCTGCGTTCCGCAGTAAACGTGCGTATTGCTGCGTGTTAAGACCCTGATGTTGCTGCTTTCCTCTCCTCTTTAAACCTCTTTGTGTAGGTCCTTTAAACACAGCGTTTTGCATTGGGTAAGTATTTTGATAATACATGGAGGAAGGTGGGTCTATCACTGGCCAATCTCCAATCACCTCCTGTGGGGCAGGTGTGGTTGCGCTCACTGTCAACATGCACTTAGCAAAGGCTGCATCTTGGGCAGCTGTGTGAAGTTTTTTCTTCTGTCGCTCTAATTCCTGTAGTTGTAAGAGTGCTATTTTATGCGTAATTTCCGTTGTGCTCTCTGATTTTGTGTTATTTTCCTTGATGTATCTGTTGTAGTGGTGAAGCACAACAGCTTGCCATTCAGCCTGGGGTTCGACACTTAGTCCAGCGACATCCGCTAGGGTGTCACATAATTTGTCAGGGAGGCCTGTAAGAACCATGTCACGAAAGATTTGAACATGGGTATCATCTCGGTCATAATGTGAGCACATTGTATGGAAGTAATGGCTCTGGGCACGCGTAATATAGTCGTGAATGTTCTCATCAGGTTTCATTTTAAGCGTACGCATTAAGGCCACATCCGTCTTCATGGGAAACTCTAAACGGAGTGCATCCCAAAATCGTTTGAAGACTGGGGCAAGCAAAGATGTGTCTGCTATCTGCATGGTTCCTGCATTATTTTCAAATCGAGTTAACCACATAGTGCCTTTGATTCGACCCAAAATGGCCCGAAGATCTCTCACTGCAACTTCCTCATGGGCTGTCAAGCGGTTTAATTCTGTTATCCACACATTAGCACCACTAGACAGAGAGGGTAACTTGCACACGTAGGCTTCAAGATCCAGGAGTGACCATGGCTCATAAACCTGTCTGCCTATGTGATGGTCAAAGTTTACTCGAAACTGGCCACTGGGTACTTTGGTGTTTTCCTCGAAGGACAGTTTGTGCTCTGCATCACCATGGCTCAACATTGTTGGTAGCTCATGCAAGCTGGACTGTGAGCTAAGGACAGATTTATGCCTTGGAATGTGCACACCGGAGCTGGACTCCTCCAGTATGTCAGCCTGTTGTGGTGATGTAATAGGGATTATCAAGCCCTCAATTATGTTCCCTGCAGGGGCAAGGCGAAGCAGATTTTGACACACTTCCTGCACCATGCTACTGGCCCGCTGCAAGATTTCTTGCTGTTCTAGAATGTGCTTGAACAGCTCAGGGATGGTTAACCCAACCTTAACGTGTGTGGTACTCACACTGTCACTGCCTATGTCCACCTCATTGTTTGTCACTTCGACAGGATTTGTAACAACAAAGTCCTGACACTGTAAGTTAGATTGTGCATCATCGAAAATAGCCATGCGTGTGCGAGGGGAAGCAGAAGCATAAGGCGGGGGAGGCGGACCCAGCTCGGACAGATCCTGATAAAGCACTTCACATGTCAGCTGTGCTTTAGATTTTTTCTCAGGAGAAGTCAATAACAGTCTTTGATAGAAAAGGTTGGAGACTTGATAGCGCTTCTCAACGTATTCCTCTGTACTGCTAGAAAATACAGTTTTCTTCGTTCCTTCTTTGGCAAACCGCCAACGCTCCTCCTCGAATTTATGTATTTGGCATATTTGATCTCTTGTGACAGGCCAATGGTGGGGGTCAGTCTGTACACAGCCACATTCACGAGGGTGTAAGGTTAAGATCAGAATTCCTTCATTCTTCCATTCTGTCACTAAGCGATTGGTCCAATGGAGAAGGGAAATAGCCTTTGTCCCATGTGTGGAGTCAATGCTCCTTCCATATAAAATGAACTGCTGTTCAAACGTAGTGGCCATGTTTAAGATTTCATCAAAAGTAGTGGCCATGTTGAAGATTTCAAAGGATTGGAGAGAGGTTCTTCCTGATTTTTTCCTAAGTGTCTGCTGTCTGTCAATCGTTTTTATTTCTTATTTTTTACAACTGCAAATCTCTTCCACCCCGTCAAAACCCTAGGTTTGCCTGCTGTCACAGGACTTACGTCGCTACACGCCGCTAGCTCAAAATAAATTAATAAACAAATATTAATTTATTTCGGAGCGAATATGAGTTGTCAAACAACTTCGTCCTCAAATCCTACGATTTGTGGCATGTTTGACCTGTCATACCCACGGAAAACAGTATCAGTATTTCCCTACAAACCCCACCCCAATCACATCAGCTTTGTGTTTTGCGGCAAACCTGATAAAATATAATGACTCAAAAACGGACTGTTCTAAGACACAAACGATTGAGAGCCATTTATGGAACCGTGTTTGCCACAGCCTATGAATTATAAGTGGGTGCGCCTACCCAGTCTATCCTATAGAATCTAACCCATAAACCTTTCCCTCTTCACTTACCCCTCAAAGGGACCACACCCTAAACTGGTTCTTTTCACAAGGACAGGAACTCAGCAGCACTCAACAGCAGCCATGTGCTTGTCTGAAAGTTGGAGGAAGGAAAACAAAAACATATATATATAGTATCAAAACCTGTCGCTTATCTTTTTACTTCGAGGCTGAGCGACTAGCAGTCTCACCGTTCGTACTTCATCTCCAACGTAAAGAGCATTTAACATTTGTTTTTGATCGAGACGATAAATCTCACCGCTGCTACCTCCTCCAGCGTACAGAGCTATATTTTTGATCGAGACAATAAATCTCACCGCTGCTACCTCCTCCAGCGCACAGAGCTATATTTTTTGATCGAGACAATCGCCTCACCGCTGCTACCTTCTCCAGCGTATAGAGCATATATTTTTTGATCGAGACAATCGCCTCACCGCTGCTACCTTCTCCAGCGTATAGAGCATATATTTTTTGATCGAGACAATCGCCTCACCGCTGCTACCTTCTCCAGCGTATAGAGCATATATTTTTTGATCGAGACAATCGCCTCACCGCTGCTACCTTCTCCAGCGTATAGAGCATATATTTTTTGATCGAGACAATCGCCTCACCGCTGCTACCTTCTCCAGCGTATAGAGCATATATTTTTTGATCGAGACAATCGCCTCACCGCTGCTACCTTCTCCAGCGTATAGAGCATATATTTTTTTATCTCCTGTTGTTAACTATTATTAAAATCGATTCAAAAGAGCTAATAAACATACAGACAAAAGTCTCTCATACAGTTCTCAATATAATATGGTGCAAGGAGATTAAAAGACTTAAGTTTGCACAGAAATTATTCAAATGCTGTAAAAAAAAAAAAATCTATACCACACCTTGTCTAAGCATTTAACTCAAATTTGACCTTTATCTCAGACTTCACCAGGCAAATCTACACCCTATGACCTCAAAGCATTACTGGTAAATGTGATCTCAAACGTCACCATCCAAATCCACACAAGAAATCAGATGCTGTTCATAATTCATGTCATTATCTCTACACTCTAAAAACAATACTATCATTGACCTAAATTTGGTATAATGCAGTTTTCGTACAATACTTTACATGGTACAATTAACTATACTAAGCATATACATGCATTTTTTCAGGGATCCCTAAATTGTACCATCAAATATTGCTAAAAAACCTGCGGATGGGTCCCCAATGGACCGAAAAGTCTCCTGGACTGGACGCCTGGACTCCAGACAGGATAGACGTCGAGGGTCACCAGCTGATGCGTCGTCCTATATCCTAAATAGTCCAGTTATGAGACGTTTACACAGGAGCACAGTTCAGCTATTAAAACTCAGCATAGTTTAATGATTACACAGGGTAGATTCCCCACATGAATATATATAAACATATGAACAGCAAATGCATGAAAGTAAACAGAATACAAGCCTGAAGTTTCACAACGAAGAGTACGTTGCATCCACTGCAAGCAGCAAATCAGTGCCCAACTAAAACATATGTTTCAGTTGTCCACCGGAGAGATCTCTGAAGGACCCCTTATCTGCAACTCTATATATCATTCTACCAGCAGCGGCCCTCCTTTCTCTGATTGGCCAGCAGTGCTCAAGGAACACTCTAAAGAAAGATAGTTGTTTTAGCTTAAAGGAATAGTTCACACATTTTCACATTACTCCTCATCCAGACACCAGTCATATCAAAACTTGACTACTGCAACTCTCTCATTACTGGCCTCCCAACAGGGCCGCCGCTACTATGACACCGCTACTCTGCGTCAGGCATCACGCTGCCAAAAGGCACCAAAAAATTAGAGAGAAAATAAAAAAGAACAGCCAAGCCGATCCATTTGATCTGGGGGCGGGGCCGCATCTGGGGGCGAGTCTGCACTCACTCACAGACACACAGATCCAAGGACTGATCTGATCTGATACATTGCAAGTAAGAATTAAACATTTTTCCACTTCATGTTTGCTTTGTGTTAAACAGCAGAGTTTCTAGTGTCAATCTCCCTCTGGAAGGGATTACACTAAAGCCTTAGCCGCCGCACAGAGGCGCTCCAACACACACTCTGACATTAAGCTTGATGGTGTGGAATAATAAATACATAGAATACAATGTATCACAACTTGCATGTGTTGTGGACTTGTAGATCTGCTACTTTCACACTTGTTTCATGTATGACTGAGGCTAGAGAAAATGTAATCATGTCTGCAATTGTGTAGTCCAGCAAATTTACAAAATAGGCCAAGATTTTCACGATTCCCCCCTTCCCCCCCCTTCCTCCATTGGCTCCCAGTTACTGCCCGCACTAGTACAAAACACTGTTGTTGATCACCCCCATATCTCCAAGATCCAACCCTACAACCCTTCCCGTTCACTCAGATCAGATAACACTGGGAAGCAGGCTACGTTAAAACATCCGGGACAATGTTCCACACGTCCCAGACTCTTCTCCCTTCTGGCTCCCAAACTGTGGAATGAACTCCCCATTGCAATTAGAACTACAGACTCACTCCCAATCATCCACCCTAATCTGAAGAGACTCCTCTTCAGACACCACCTTAGTCTGTAGCACTTGCCCTAGCCTAGACAACCTTGCAGGCTTATGCATTGGCTAAAATGTAATTAAGATAGGATGTTATGGACTGATGCCAGATCATTGTTGACCTGTTCTGAGGTTCTCAGTTTACCTATGATTCTAGATTACTTTGTGCCATGTCCCTGCTTATTGTAAATCACTCAGGATTAAGAACATGTGCTAAATGCCTAAATTCTAAATTGTAGCTCTGTTTGCATTGGCATATTGTTGCTGTCGGGCAGAAACTTTGTATCTCCATATTTTAGTGAAAAAAGCTGATCTACACATCAACGCAATGTGACCTTGTAAATTTGCTATTTTCACTGTATATTGTACAAGTACAATTACAAAGTGGTTAAGTCTGTGAGTTTTATAAATATTTAACAAATGACAATATACAGTATAATAAGAGCTTGTGACTAAATGATAACTACATTAGATCCAATGGAACACAGGTTCTGGACATACAAGGTTTGACAGCAACAATATGTAGGTTAAAGGAGTCAAAATGATTTTTTCTCTATTGACTACCTTCGCCATGGAGACTTGAGTTCAATAATATTTTTGGGGTATTTGTCGTATTCCTAAAACAATAATTTGATTACAATAAATGTACCCCCATTGATTCCAGATGGGGACCCAAATGCATCCTGAATCAATGGGGGTAAATGTACTTTAATGATGTTTTTGTCTTAGGAATACAACAAATACAAAAAAATATTATTAAACTCAAGTCTCCATGGCGAAGGTAATCAATAGAAAAAAATGTCATTTTGCGGGTGAGCTACTCCTTTAAGGACGAGTGTCTATTAAGTGAACTTGATATCACACAGGTTATGTAACAGTAAAGTTAAGAATAAACATGCAGTCATTTACCTAAGAAAAAGACCAAAAACGGCAGGCTTGGTATCAGCATGGTAGTCCATCAGTTCTGGCTTCTATTGCTTCTCCTATCTAACACTGTATATACACATAGTCCTTTTAAACACCACCTGCCTAGCCAACAGATTATAAATGCTAAAAGCGGTCTTGGCTAGGCAAATATATTCCTGAATTAGCTTATTTGCTCATGCAAATAAGCTAATTCAGTGGTGCCAACGGAACAGCGAACCCTTAATGTCTATGCTGTAAATTAACTGATATGGCTGTGGTAAGATATACATATTTGGGAGTGAAAAGGGAGGCATGAATTATTTTTCTTTTATGAATTATTTGTGGGCTTTTAAGCCATTATTGATTTGACGCAGTAATGGTCGTCAGGAATGGGATTCGAACCCGCGACACGCTGTCAGACTGGCATTGCTGCCTAGGGTGCCCGGACCACAAGTTTTAACAAGCAAGTATATTAGGCCTACTGTCTTGCCTCTTATAATAACAATGGTAGATGGTATATTTAGTTTATTAGTAAGAGCAACTTTCTCTAGAGGAAAGGTGAACAAAGATCCCAAAGACCACAGACACCTGTAATGCAAATGATAATGTGCTGTGCATTTTAGTTCTCAGAACTACCTATATAGAACGATTTAGTATACTGTGGAAAGAATCTGGCTCTAATCACTCTAGTGTCAGATTGATTCATGTTGTTTGCTGTATTGTATATATTAACTGACTAGAGTAGACAACCAAAGATAACAGCTAAAAGTGGGAGAGAGACTCTGGAGGTCATCAGGAGATAAGAAACACTGTCCCAAGTCAATATATGGAAAGTGGGTGACTGAGATGTCATGATTTAAGTGTTTCAAGATAGGTGCCTTGATCTGTAAATCATTAACTACTAACGTTAATGTTGGCTAATGTATAACTCTCTCTCTCTGTCACAGCTAGTTAGTAGCTAAAGCATCACTAAATAATCGAATAATGTTATACACAGCTGTAGTGGGTTTCCTCCAAGTTACATTATATTAGGTTGTAGCCTATTATAGGGATACAGTTGGGCCAAAGATATTTTTATATGCCCTAGTCAGTATATTCAATCACATGCTAAATGAATGAGATCATGGCCGACCCCTCTCACCCTGGATGCGGCTGCTGAAGGCTGCTGAAGGCCTCGACAGAGCTGAAGGCCTCCCCCTCAGCCACAAGGCTGCTTACTGACTTTGGTTTCCCTTCTTCCCCTGCCCCCTAGTGACACCAACAATATGTCAATGTTGCACTACTGAACACTACTGCACTTTCTATTATTTATTTTTTTGAACAGTGTTGTTTTGTGTTTGTTGGTTTCATGTTATTTGTGAAAAAACTTATTGAATGCACACTTGTATGACGGCAAAACAAATTCCTATGTATATTACACAATGGTAAATAAAGGAATCTGAATCTGAATCTGAAAGAGAACACAGGAGGTAATACAGCGAAAGTGGCCTTTCAGAGAACATAAGTATGGAAATCATGGATAACTGAACTCCATGTCACCTTATTACACATAAAAACCAGGCGCAAATGTTGAAACATCCACTGTCTGAATAAAAGTATGAACAACAGTGAATAACAATAGTGAAATTCTATTTCATGTTTATGATACATTTTCGTAATTGAGAAACAAATCAAAGGATAAGTGGGCACACTCAAGTTTTAGAACCTCTGGTGCTGGTGCTGTCCAGGGTGCTGGGTATTTGCTAACCCTTGGGCTTCTAGTGTTAGAGGACAGAGTTATAGGTTGCTAACCCGGCCTGTTGAGGCATATACAGTAAGTTTTCAAAGAGCTAAAGGATGGTTGTGCATCCTGTAGCATGGCTACCATTTAGTTAGTTTCTTTTTTTCTTTTGTTTTTGTAAATACTTCCATCTATCCATATTCTTCTGCTTATCTGGAGGCGGGTAGGTGAAGAAGAAGGCAGTAGCATCAAACTAAGCAAACTACTTTTAAAATCAGTGACAGATCATACACTTTTATTCATAGTGTGTTCATGGATTTTAAATGTACAGGCAGTGGTTGGGGCCTTCATTAGTTAAACTGACATATTTCAAATACAGTATTATGTACATTTGTCAAAGTACTAGCTGTAGGTATGATTGATTGAATAAATGTGGATACAATAAAGTGACAAATACGATTGAGGACGCCACCATACCTGTTTGCCCCCCAATTCACAAAGTCTACCTCTGACTCCCTTCTCCTTCAAGTGTAACATTTTGTTTTGTCATACTGCTGCATCATAGTGATATCATGTGATAGCTCCAGGGGAAAGCTCAGTTGACAGATTTAAATCCTTGACAATGTGAATAAACAGGGAAACGATTACATATTCATTCTCTTACTGGTTACTCGTCTGTTTTGATCTAAAGAGGTGACTTACTGTAACACACATACTGTACAACCACCACCTGTCTCATGAAGGGGACTCGCCATCTGGTGACCAAAGTGGGAATAAACTTTAACCTTCCATTAAAACATTGAACAGCCTAGCTTTAACTTTGATCAAAACTAAGATTCTGCCCCAGATTTTGGCCAGTAGGACGCCCACCCACTTCATCTTTGTGGACAAACGAAAACCGACACAGCATAAAGAGGTACTAGTACTACGCAGGTGCCATACCACGTGAACTTTTCTGACACACGCACGCACCTCCACTGACTTCCAGTAAAACTGCTTCAAGATGGCATGCCGTTGACAAAAAAATAAAGTCCAAGTGCCATTTTAGGGGCCTTGCCCCTAAAATGACAATATTGCAGGCCTGGCATGCGGTATCAGAAAGCAGGTCAGCCAATCATGAACAAGGGCAGTCTCTTCAAAAGAGCTGTGCGCTTCAGAAAACAATTTCCAGTACAGGTACAAACTTCAGACGATGACTCTTTGCGTCCTTTTTCTACTTCTGGTTGATATAAGTGAGTATTTTTGACTTTACACTTTGGGAGCATAACACTGGTGTGCAGACTCTTACTTTTCTTTACTTGTATAGGCCTACTGTTTATTAGTCCAGCACCCAGCCTATATGGCTTTAGGCGCCGTTCACACTGCGTTTTGGCAACGAGAATGACGCAAAAGGAAAAGTCCCATGGATCGAAAACAGAATGCGTTAACCACTCAGCCACCAAGCCACAACGCAAAGGAGGGCATTCAGTATGTATTAGTAGGAGAGAAAAAGCTTGTTGCTTCTTTTTTTTTTTGAACTTTGTTTTTATTTCAGTTTTGGCAACTTGTACAAATATAATAAACATATTTTCACAACTGTTTTTTTTGTTTTTTTTTTCTTATACATTTTTCAGCTGTATACCACTTGTAGAAAAAAAAAAAGGAAATAGAGATTATTTGGCAAAAAAGCAAACAAACAAACAGACCAAAAGCACATTCGAAAAACGCACATTAGGAATAGATGATACAGTAGAACAGTGTATTCTATGTGAATTCTATGTGAATATGGCAGAGGAGAGAGAGTCTAAGTGGGAAGGTATTGAGAGAGCTGGGGCAGAATGAGAAATCAAAACATTTATATTTGAGGGAACAGAAGAAGTTTGATCCATCAAAATTGGTGTAGCTGGAGTCCATCTTTTAAAGAACAAGTCCGATTGAAGTCTTAGGGCGTAAGTAATTTGTTCCACTTGATAAATTTCACGTACCTTAGCCACCCACATGTTGTATGTTGGAGGGTCCGGTTTCAACCACTTAATTGTAATACATTTTATGGCCGCTGTGAGTAGTATATGGAGTAAATATATTTTGGCTCTGCCCTCTATTCCCTCAGGTACCATTCCCAACAACATTACCATGGGATCTACATCAAAAGCTTGACCAAAGACTTCCTTCAGTGCCTCAGAGATCTCCTTCCAAAATAGTCTTAACTTGGGACAGGTCCAGAATATATGAGTGTGGTTACCAATATGTGCCCCGCAGTCCCTCCAGCACCTATTAGAATGAGTCGGTCCCATTTTAGCCATAATCACCGGCGTCCTAAAAAATCTAGTTATCACTTTCCATTTAAATTCTCTCCAAGTATTCGAATTAGTTACCAAGTGTGCTTCACTGCATATCTCTTCCCATTGATCTGATGGTATGTCTATACCCAATTCGGCTTCCCATTTTTCCTTTATATATGGAATTGTTAGGAGACAGATCTAGAAAAAGTTGATAAAAGTCTCTAATTACCCTCCTCTCCTCATCAAATTCGAATATTAACAGAAGTTCTTCTATTGGGGTGGGTTTCATGGCATTAGCTTGTTGCTTCTTGCGTTTCTGTTGTTCACTCGGTGACATGGACACTACATACGGTAATTTCGGCTTCATATGAACGCCTGATAAAAAGGCAAAACGCAACGGCAATATTCCGGGACCTCGCCATTTTCTCTACAGAGCGTTGCCGTATATATGGGGCCTTAGATGTGCGTGCCTTTTTGGCTGTTGTTCAGTCTTTTTCTTTTTTTTTTTTTCTTCATTGGGTGTGGTGAACACCATTTTAATTCACACTGATGATGAAGGCTGGACATACACAATGTTTGTCAACTTGTCAATATGAGGCATATCGAACAATAAAAAAGATGGACTTTTGTTTCTGAGTGCAGATTTTTTGGATAGGGAACCATTGGTCAGAGCACAGTGGTAGAGTTAAATTTCATGGTATAAAACCTGAAAGTCTGTATGATGTCTAACCCATTTAGAACAGGTACACATTATTGTGTATCATTATTTTATGCTTTAACTTTTGAAAAATAGCAGATATACAAGCTCACAGCGCTGCAAGCTTGTAGATCTGCTATTTTTGAAAAATCTTGAAAATTAGAATTTTGACCCGATTCTATAAGTGTCTTTTGAATCCTTCTAAACTTTTTTGAAAAACCTGTGTTTCTATGTCAGCAATCTGGCCAGCCATCGTCAAAGAAAAGGTCCTTTTCACTTCAACTGGAGCTCAGTTGGTCTGTTCTTGAGAGACTACTATGTCAGTGGTTCTCAAATGTTTTCATGTGAAGGACCCCCAAAATTATATTTATTTGGCCACGGACCCCCATCTCAAAATATTTAGTTCCAGGGACCACCCAGAAGCAAAATCTGAGTTACAAACGTTCGCTTTGAAAATACATATAAGATTTGCACACATTTTCACAACTTTTTCAAAAAATAGCAGATCTACAAGCTCGCAGCGCGGCTGTGAGCTTGTATATCTGCTATTTTTCACTGGTTAAAGCATTCAATAATTCTAGGCAGACCATTATGTTCATGATCAATGACACAGTCTCTGAATGTGAACATTTATCTTCCAGGCTGTGATCCAGCTGTTACTCAACCTTCAGTCCTGCACCAGGACAGTGGAGTCATCACAGCCAAGGTTGGAGAGTCGGTGACTTTGAAATGCTTCTACCGAGAGAATGCCGAGATGCTTCTCCTGTGGTACCAGCAAGCTATGGGAAATAAACATCAGCTTATATCAACCGCCATGAAGCATGTCCAAATGCCAACGTTTTACAATGAGTTCAAGAACTTGAATTTCTCTGGAAGAAACGAAGGGGGAATAAGCCGTCTCACAATCAACGACCTCCGCCTGTCAGATTCGGCTACATATTACTGCACGATGACAGGTACCATCGCTGCGGTTACATTCACCCAAGGTGTCT
Organism: Nannobrachium achirus; assembly: GCF_963921795.1. Taxonomy (NCBI): domain Eukaryota; kingdom Metazoa; phylum Chordata; class Actinopteri; order Myctophiformes; family Myctophidae; genus Nannobrachium; species Nannobrachium achirus. Next base: position 5,509,293 of record NC_137812.1, read on the forward strand.
TCCTTAATGTCCAGGGTACCCATTCCAACACCCAGGACATTACTCAGCAGCCAGTAACAGAGTCAGTCCAGATAGGAAACTGTGTGACACTGAACTGCACAGTACACACTGACACCTGTGACAGAGAACACCCCACAGTCTACTGATTCAGAGATGGCAGATCACAGCTTGGAATGGTTTATTCCCATGTCGGGCAGTGCAAAGAGCCTTCCAAAGCGCAATCCACCAAACACAGCTGTGTCTATCGCCTCCCTGTGGAGAATGTGACCGTGGCTGATGCTGGAACCTACTACTGTGCTGTAGCCTCATGCGGACGCATACTGTTTGGAAATGGAACAAGAGTGGAGATTGTGGGTAAGTACTTATCCTAGATCTTGGGTCTTCAACAGGGGGTCCGGGACCCTTAGGGGATCCTCAGAGTTACTACAGGGGGTCCTCCAAATCTTTGAAAGATAGAAAGTTTTTTTTTCTCCTTTTTTATATTAAAGGTGATACACCATGAAATTTCACTTTTCCTATTTTAAAACCTTTTTTTGGGGTCCCACTAGCACCTTCTATCCTCACAAAGTCCCATTTCTGACTGTTGTGTCTTTCTCTGGTTTTGAGAAGGCGAAGGTTAAAAGTATCCCACAGGTTCTCAAAACAGGCTATCCAGATTTGCTGCCGATTGTGACGTCATCTGCCGATTGTGACGTCATCATAAAAAAAAATCAAAAAATGTTCTTTTAAAAAAAAAATCACACCCGTGTGAAGTGGAGCTGTGTGTGTGTGTGTGTGTGTGTGTGTGTGTGTGTGTGTGTGTGTGTGTGTGTGTGTGTGTGTGGATCATGTGTACCGATTTTTGTGACATTTGAAGAAAATATGTAGGAAAAGGAGCAAAAAGTGTGTTTTGGAGAAAATTCAAGATGGCGGAAAATCTATCATGGCGCAAATGGGCGTGGCCTATATGAGGAGATGCGTCATGACCCAAGGAATCCAGGGAAAAAATATTTTTAATTTTCCGACCTACGGTTCAAGAGTTACAGGCCAAAACGTAAAGTGGGGTGTTATGGCGCCACCATGCGGCCAAATGACACAATTATTTTTTATTTAATCCTTGAAATCATTATGAACCTCCTCTCCAAGTCTTGAAACTCTAGCCCCTATGGTTTGCGAGAGACAAATAATTGAATGTGAGTTTTTGCGATTCCCATTATAAGTCAATGGGGAAAATTAATTCACTAATAAATTAATATCAATTAAACTATTGAACCTTTCTCTTAGCAAGTTACTAGCCCACGATTCCCGAGTAAGCCTGTCGATTTGACATATGGCGCGAGTGTGTGGTGGCAAAACTGTGGGACTAGTAGCGTGCCGAAGTTTAGGAAGTTCAGGCTACATACACACACACAGACAGACAGACAGACAGACAGACCCACACGGCCACGTATAGGGAGCCTGTGCTTCACACAGCTCCAAAAATGTTTTTTCAAAAAGATTTGGGGGGGGGGGGGGGGGGGGGGGGTGGCGCAGTTCAGGCCAAAGGTGGTACTGCAAAAAATGAGAGAGGCTCTCTATTCAGGAGTGGTAATTTAGCCTCAAACCTTTTGGAAAACGTTTTTGGGACATAAACAATATGACATAAATACTTTTTAAATGCATGGTGTATCACCTTTAAGCACTTGAACCCTAGTGTCCATATTCTGAGAACTTTAGGCAAAAATATCAGATCTACAAGCTCACAATGCCTCGCAGATCTACAAGCTCACAACGGCTCGCGCCTCGCAGCGCGAGGCATTGTGAGCTTGTAGATCAGATATTTTTAGCAAAGAGCTTTGGTGCAGAGGGGTAAAAGAGCAGACTAAGTACAGAGTGAAAGGTCAAGTTCATCAAGTATGGATGGTTCAAGGGGTTAAATATCTGAAAACCCAAATCTCTGAAAAGGTTGTGGGTGTCCCTGCTTCATCTCTCGCTTAACTAAGGGGTCCTTGGCCTGAAAACATTGAAGACCCCTGTACTAGATCTTGAATGCTAGTGCAAAAGTTAACATGGCTGTAGTGAGGTGCCGAATACAGGAAACAAACTTTAAAAAGGTTCAATGTGATGTTATTTTTAATTTTTTAACTCATCTGGTGCCGATCCCGAACTAGTTCGGCTTTATTTCAATCCAATACAATCTTTTTTTTATTAATTCACTTACCCCGAGCTGCTTGTAGAGTCGTGGGTGGTCCTGGCTCGCTAGCCGCTAGCCAGCTAGCCGTTCTACTCTGTCCGACGATATATTCCATTAAAAATGGTTTAAAATACATTTTTGAGCTCCCCAATGTTCACCCGATGTTCGGCGCCGCTTCCGATGAGTACACGAGTGTGCCGATCCCGAAGTAGTTCGGCTTTATTTAATTAAATGAATGAAATGATAAGAGGCCTTCTGAAGCCTGGCTTGATTTTTGTAGCTACTAGCCGAAAGCTAACAACGTCCCGGCCGGCCGTAATTTGCGAACGCAATCGCCAATCTCCGCCTAATCCAATGAAAGACTGCATCTTTAAAGGCTTATATCTCTTTTTTGTGTTTTAGGAAAGCGGCGCGAGGTTTATTTACGGCGAAATCGCCCAAAAATGATCTTTTAGATGACAAAATGGGAATAGCCATTCTGTTAGCATCTTCATCCGGGACATTTCCATGCCGTGCATCAACGTGAGCACGTCAGGTCCTGGAAGCTGAAGTCCTGGAAGCTAAAGCGCTGGCCTATGAGAGATGCGCTGGCATTCTTTGGCCCCTAGAGGGCGCTGGCACGCAAAGAGTTAATGTTTCGGCCGACTGGCCTATCATTCTGATAAAGGCCAGCAGGCTGAAATCAGTGAAATGTCAATACATTACTTCATATGGAGCCGATGTGTGACACATTTGTTATTCTTTTAAACATCCTGAATGACTCACAACATTAATGCCTGAATAAATAATTCCATAATTGTACAAAAGAAAAAATAAATGAAAGGATATGCTTGCTTACCTTGGTGTTCAATCTAAACAGACGTGGCCACGGTGTCTCTGCTCGTGGTGTATGGACTGGGTGCAGCTTTGGCAGTTGCCTTGATCTCAATCTTTGTCTTATCTTCCATCCTTTACAACATGGACAAGAAAAGATGCCCTGAGGGCAGAGGTAGGTGGCATTCGACAAGTGAAATCTTCATTTATTATTCAAGCTGCATCAGTTACTCACTCATTGTCTTTTATATGCAGAGAATACTTCTCATCCAAGAAGTTCTGCAGCCTGTGATTCTGAGGTGAGTATTATCTTCAAATTCAGTCACGTTCAGACACCCAAATGTAACCCCACTACAGCATCACAAGATTGGAAAGTTAAAATGTCTACTCTGATCATATTTGTGCATTATTCACCCATTTCCTTTGATCTCACATTACGTCCTGTTGTCTGTCTCGTCAGGGCAGAGATGCTGACGACCTCCATTACGCTGCTGTGAGTGTGAACAATAACGGCAGACTAAGAAGACAAAGGGACAGAGAAGATGTTTGTGTCTACTCTGGAGTTAGACAATAGAACTAATTAGAGTGGAAAGGTATTCTCATCAGTCCCTGTTAAAGGGAAGAACCACCCATTTTCAACAATGAACTGTCATTAATATACCTTTCAGGGTTTCCTGCAGAAAAAAGTCTTGACCAGGGGGGGATCTAAGCGTGTGCGCCGACATTTTTTGATAATTAATTAATTAATTAGAGTAATTAATTCACTTAATTTTTAATATTAATTCTTATTTTTGCCCTATAAAAACACATGAATGTGCCCATGATGACGGAAAACACAACTACATGCTTTGAGTTGAAATAAGAAATGCCCGGCCCCCCCTTCTGTGTTGCCTAGAACTGGAGGATTGATTGTGGGGTTTGTATTGCAAAGTACACCGTGATGACATCATCACGGTGTACTTTGCAAGCCAAACCCCCAAATCAATCCTTCAATGTTGAAAATGGGTGTTTCTCCCCTTTAAGCTTTGTTATTAGTGAACAGTTTAGACTTCATTCATTCCATGTAAGCTTCATTGCAGCCCCAAAAGTCAAATGACCTGAATTATGAGACATTTATTTTATTTGTAATGGCCAATGTACAATATAATGCAATATGTCTCAATAAAAATAATCAGAATGCGGTGTACTGACTGTGGGCAGAAGTCACAGGGTAGCTACAGTCGTTATCCCACAGAGAGATAGGACAGGAAGTCAGGCCTGCAGCTTCAATGTCACAGCAACTTACAGCCTAGAGGAGACAATCTGATAATATGTAGCCTACTTACTACGATTGACGTGAGTTGATATGTCATTGTGAATTTTCATACTGAAACAAATAAACATGCTGAAACAAATCACTGCACTACTGTCCACATCACATTCTCAGTAGCTTGTGCTACTGAGTAATAATTGTTATATCAGACACTGTACAATAGCCTATATATCTATCCAAACAAAAAGCTGTTACTGTATGGAGTGAAATCCTTCTGACCTTTAAAAACTAAAAACACCACACACTAGGCCTACATAATTATTGTACAATCCCAAGCTGTATTGTCCTACACCCAAAAACAAAGCTTCATTTAATTTAATTTGTATTTATTCCATTTATGATTTTACATGATTACATTCCTTATTTTTTCTTTTACATAATCCACAAAATCAAATAGGAGCAGGAAGAAGATACACATTCATCCTCACACAGGATGCTTTACCAGGTACAGATGGCCGTGGTCCATCACTATGTTGCATTGCACTGTAGGCGTATATGTCTTTCGCTGCATTAAACTCTGCAGTGTTATTCAGAATTGTGTGTGCTTTCACACACAACCTCTTCATACTAATGAAGGAGCCTTGAGCCTCGACAAATAAAGATGTTTTATTCCCAAGAATGTTGTTGAGTTGACAAACAAATTGACGGTTATAATAACAAAAAGCGGTGACACAAGAAACCTTTTAAATTCAACCGGCACATTTTCTAAAAAAAAGAATAAGCAGGTGGAGTGGTAGAGTGCTGTATGAATGATGTTCATCACACCATATAGCTATATTAATAAAATAATAAGCACAAAGCGGCCATGATTTGAGGAGAACAGACAGAGAGCTTGTGTAAAGGCTCTGGAGGTTCTGGGTCATTGGTCAAATACAAAGCACAGCGGAAACCTGTTTTGTTTTGGTGTGTTGACACCACCGCTCACTGTGTGGGCGATCGTCATGATATAGGCTATGGGAACAGACAAGACACACATCAATTGGTGTCTTTCTTTGAACCAGGCAGTCCAAATGCAAACAAATATGTATGTTTGCATTTCTTACTAATTGAGTACCTGAGACAAATAACAGTCTAAGTACATATTTATTTATTTTTCAATATAGATATGTTTTGATTTACCAGACTGTAAGCCACAAACTAGTCATTTCTAAACTGTTAAATTGTTAATGCACTCCCCCCTCATTTTGTTAAAGTGTCTGTTTTAATGTTATCTGCTCCCTTTGACTGCTGAATATTGCTTGTACGGACTTATACTGTTGTTCCACAAACTGTTGGAGATAAACTGTGTTTCCACTTTCCATAAGTATTATGTCTTATAATTACTAATATATATGAGTTAAGTAAAACAAATCTAATTCAGCTAAATGAGGGGGAGTGCATTCATAATTTAACAGATTAAAAACTTAAAAGTCCAAACACACCACACCAAATGTGGAAGAAGGAAGTGATCCAGAAAAATGACAATTCATTGAATAATAAAGTTCATATGGTAACTGTAAGCAGTATGGAAGGAACGTTTTATTCCATGTTTTGATGCCTCACTGTGGAGTAACGATGAGCTTTCTGTGTCTTTGTCTCCTGGACGTCCTGGTTGAGTTGTGGTTGAAGCTCAGAGCTGCATACTGCAACCTGTCTGCTGCTTCACCCTGCAGGAGAGTGGAGGGATACGTGTTATTCTGTGGTGTTAACACAAGGGGGAGATGGGGGTAAGTCACAAGATAATATACATGAGAAGACTTTAATTTGTCTCTTCAGTCAGATATTCTGAAGACCAACCTATATATATCCAGTATGCTTGATATACAACAGCCAGTGAAATAAGATTGAAGAGGGGACTATTTTTCACAGCAAGCATTGCAATGTTGTGCCATGTTCCACAAAAATGTGCAAACAACAATAATACAATATAACACACACACACACACACACACACACACACACACACACACACACACACACACACACACATATATATATATATATATATTAGCCACTGACCACCTCGCCCTCAAGAGGCCTTTCCTCTTGCCATGATACAGTTGTAAATACTTTACAACCAGTGGTGCTTTGGGATTTTTCTTCCGGGCGGACGGTCATTTATTGACGTCACGTGCACGCGCGTGCACGCGCCTCTAGAGGCTATTTAGATAGAAAGGATGTCAGCAGATCTAATGGTGGGAAAACAATAGTTTTCTAGTCTTAATTACATTTGCATTGTTACTTAAGATTTTATGTTCTACTTTCTTTTAATTCATTTAGAAAATACAGCGCTGCAGCAGTAGGATAGATTAACAAAGTTTGGCTTGAACGAATCTCAAACACTAAATACCACAGTAATATGGAGCCATGTATGAGGACACACACAAATCGACACATGCACATGCAGTCACAGCTGGAAACCTAGGTGTTAGGCTATATATCCATATGAATAGAGGCTTGAGGACGCACACACATTCACCACTAGAAACCTGTTATGCAAGTAGCCACTGATTAAAGTATTGCTTGTAGTTATCGCGGATTCGCGGGGTGGGGGGTTGTCGCGGCGGCGGCTCTCGCGGGGGGTATGCACGCGTTTACACGGTCGTGCACCGTTCGGTGCCGTCCATGCGCGTGCATGTGGGGAAATATTTCCGGCCACACGGCGTCCGGTCCCGTCCGGCCCCCAAAGCACTACTGTTTACAACTAATAATAATAATAATAATAATAACTTGCATTTATATAGCGCCTTTCATAAACCCAAGGCGCTTTACAAAACTCTATACAAACAACAAACAACAAAAACTAAGTGCCATAAGCCTGAGTGAATAGGTGTATTTTCAATGCAGCCTTAAAAGAGTCTAGTGTTGGAGCATGGCGAATCTCCGATGGTAGAGTGTTCCACAGGGTGGGGGCTGCCACACTGAAGGCTCTGTCGCCTAAGGTTCGCTTCTTTGCATTGGGAACTGAGAGGAGGTCCAAGTCTGCAGACCGCAGAGTCCGTGACAGAGTAGGTTTATCATGGAGGAGGTCTGAGAGGTATTGTGGAGCCAGGGCGTTTTGACACTTGTAAATAATAAACTGTATCATTATTCTTAATTGTCTGCCTGGTTAAAGGGGGAAAATACTCTGGGCTGAGCTATGAAGTAATACAACTTAATAATAGATTCTTACCTTCTTTCCGTCTTTATTATCGCAACAAGGTTTGCTGTGATGATAACAACAGCAACCAGTAACAGCAACCAACAGTATCCTATCCTACTGTCTTCATCTGTGAGTGATGAACATATGAAATCAACATTAGCTAAAATTAATTATGTGGAAGATGAGTAAAGATAAAAGAAAAACAATAAGGTGGAACTGTCCTTACTTGTGCGCTTGTTGTCACTGCAGAGTGCTGTGATGTTGAGTGACAGTGTGTTGTTGCTAGCAGGGTTGGCAGCCACACAGCTGTAAGAGGAGTTCAGTCCCTCCATATCTACAGTGAGAGGAAGAGAGGGAAGGCTGCTGCTCTGGTTCACTATCTTCTCTCCTTTGTACCAGTAGAGAACTGTCTCATCATCCTTCTCTATGAAACACACCAAGCTGCAGCTCTCACTGCTCACACCAGAGACCTTCACAGCAGGCATCGGTGCAGCATCTGAGGACACAATTAGTGGACATTCAAGACATAGAATTACTTCTTTGCATTTGGAAACCATAAAACACACTTTCAATGAGACAGAATTAGCCTTTGTTGGCAGCCAAAGGGCAGTTTTTTACATTGTATAGAATTATAGATAGATAATAGAATTACTTAAAAGATTTGGTTACAAAGTTGTCTTACCATAAACAATGAGATGATGAATTGTAACAACACTTGTAGTTTTATCTTCTATTTTATAAATCCCTGAATAACTTCTCTGCAGTCCTGTGATTGTAAACAGTCCAGAGTCTTTATTCCAGTGAAGTTTGTCTCTGAAACGTTTATCCATATACGTTACTTCCCTGTCCACCACAGCAATAACTGAATTATTTAAATACAGAGCTCCATCCTGCGTTTTTGGGGAAGGTAGAGTGATGGATCCTCCAACAATTAGCTTCTCCTTCACCACCGTCATATCAGATGTGTTCATCACTGTAAACATGAGGTGATATGACTGTCAGAACAACATTAGCATTAATTCACAAATATCAGAGTGACAACAGCCAGTAAGACTCTCTAATCGGGAGATAAGTGACCTATTTAGCGCCTAATGGTGGCGCTAAATGGGACAGATTCATGTTGATGACATGACTCTAGACATAGGCCTACTGTGTACCGTTTTGCGTGATTTTAGGGCAAAATCTGTAGGAGCAGTGTCCCAAAATGTGTTTTGCAAGAATCGACGTCATCGTGGCGCCAGAAGAGTGAGAAAATAGAGGGGGAGAAATGAGTAGGGGAAAAGTGTGACGCGACGGACAGACAGAATGACTGACTGACTGACTGACTGACTGACTGACTGACGGACGGACGAACGGACGGACAGACGGACGGACGGACGGACGGACAGACTGACAGACTGACAGGTTGAGGTTTTGATAGTAACTGCAATTACACATTGGTAACGACTGTAATTCAAATTAATATCAAGTAGCAAGGCATCCTGTTTGTTTGAATCTTTAGACTACTAGAGCATATTCACATATTGGAACTGTGAGATACATGATTATTTTGGGACTAGAGATACAGTACATGATTATATTTGTTGTATTTAAAAAGGCATACCCCCCATATTTCATTATTTTATTGTATTTCATTATTATTTTATTGTTGCGACCGTCAGGGAGCAGTTTACTATGAAAACCTCCACCGGCCGTCCGTCCGTCCGTCCGTCCGTCCGTCACACGTCACACGTCACACCTTTGTTTGTGTACGGTGTGATGTCATATATCTTCAGTATGACATCACACCACATGTGTACACAAACCTTTGTGTACGTTGCTGTGGCAACAGTCTGTTGTTGCTGGTCTGTTAGTGTACATTAGCAACCACCTTAGCAACCATGGTTTTACCCTAGCAACCAACTGTTTACCCTAGCAACCAACTGTTTACCATAGCAACCATGTTTTTTTACCCTAGCAACCAACTGGGCATAAAAGGGATTATGTTAGGGATCTCCATATATGGGCATAAAAGGGATTCTGTTAGGGATCTCCATATATGGGCATAAAAGGGATTCTGTTAGGGATCTCCATATATGGGCATAAAAGGGATTCTGTTAGCTGTTAGTGATCTCCATATATGGGCATAAAAGGGATGCTGTTAGGGATCTCCATATATGGGCATAAAAGGGATTCTGTTAGGGATCTCCATATATGGGCATGAAAGGGATTATGTTAGGGATCTCCATATATGGGCATAAAAGGGATTGTATCCCAGATGATGCCCTGTACGTGGAGATAAGCGACCAACGGTCGCTTATCTCCCGATTAGGGAGTCTTACTGGTATTTCATTTCATTAGGATACTGCTTATATTATACTGGGAACTGGTTAAAAACGTTGCATAATGTACATTCACTGAAGTTGTGAAACACACTATCATTCTGGGTCTTGCACTGAAATTACGTCATTTTAGACAGGCAATCGTTTGGGCAGCTAAATACACTCTGTGCGACGCACATTTAGGACAGCAGGGGTCCTTCCACCTCAGAATGGACCAGTGTTTCCAACGTGTAGCAGTGTTGCTGAAATGTGCATTTGATCTGTGTGTTTACAGGTGAGAAATGACATGATAAAGTATATAAATGTAATTGAGGGATATGTTAGATGAAAGTATAAACTGAGGGGAGTTTCTGTGAAGCAGATGTGTGTGTGGAATGCATGTTAGTGACATTAGAAATGCTTACTCATTATTGTGACCGTAGGTCGCATTTACTACCAAAACCTCCCCGGGCTGTCTGTCTGTGAGTGAGTCCGTCACACTTTTGCCCTGCTCATATCTCCACAACCGTTGCCCCGATCCATGCCAGATTTTGCACACACACTCCTTGACTGCCAAACTACAACCTCCAAGGACCCCCAGAGCCCCAGGGACCCCCAGGTCCCTGGGGGACCCCCAGATGTAAAAAATGACCAAATGTGCTCACACGTCACACGTCACACTTTTTCCCTGCTTATATCTCCGCACCTGTTGACCCGATCCATGCCAGATTTTACACACACACCCCTTGCCTGCCAAAATACAACCTCCAAGGACCCCCGGGGGACCCCCAGATGTAAAAAATGACCAAATGTGCAAAAATGACCTAATGACCACCCCAACGGGGCTGCTCACGGGGAATTCCCGGGGACCACCGACTCCTGGTGCTCCAGAACGGATGCAAAAGTGGTGGCGCCCCCAGTGGAGGACCCCCTGCCACTGCAGCGCACATACAATGCCGTAACTTGGGCTAGGAGCGACCGGGAGAGCCGGGGCCGGTACCTATTCGTCCGCCTCGCCGGCGCGGAGACCCCACCCCTCATTTCTCACATGGCCCCAACGGGGCTGCTCACGGGGAATTCCCGGGGACCACCGACTCCTGGTGCTCCAGAACGGATGCAAAAGTGGTGGCGCCCCCAGTGGAGGACCCCCTGCCACTGCAGTGCACATACAATGCCGTAACTTGGGCTAGGAGCGACCGGGAGAGCCGGGGCCGGTACCTATTCGTCCGCCTCGCCGGCGCGGAGACCCCACCCCTCATTTCTCACATGGCCCTCTTCTAGCGCCACCATGAGGCCGATTCTTGCAAAACACATTTTTGGACACTGCTCCTACAATTTTGCCCCTAAAATCACTCAAATCGGTACACAGTATGTCTACACTCATGTCATCAACATGGATCTGTCCCATATAGCGCCACCTTCAGGCCGATTTTTGAAAGCACATTTTTGGACACTGCTCCTCCAATTTTTCCCCTATTATCACGAAACTCGCTACACAGTATGTCTACACTCATGTCATCAACATGGATCCCTCCACATTTTTTGGAGACACTGCTCCCTACTCTTTGTGTATACATGTGACCTACGGTTGCTTATCTCCCGATTAGGGAGTCTTACTGGTTATACTTTCTATGAAGTCCAGTGGGGTAAAGAAGCTCACCTGTAGCCTGGAATGAATGAGATGTGAATGCAGTATTGTGCAAAACGATTTTATTATGGTTCTACTTACTGTAACAGGGTAATGTAATGCAGCAGCTATATTTCGTTTTTGGGGAAAAGAGTATTATTTTGATGTGAATGTTACTATGATGCCAAGGAGAATCTTTATTTTATTTACAAGATGAAAACGTTTTGTACTGATGTTATAGTAATGTGGAGTTTGATATATTTGATAACTGAGAATTTTGATACTGTATACAAGAGAGTGTTGATTATTCATTATTGCTATTTGATTGCTAACCAGGAAATGCACCTTATTGATTTTGATATTTAGACTATTTTGAGGATTTGAGATTTATTATTATTGTACTATTTTGGAGAATGGACCAGTGTTTCCAACGTGTAGCAGTGTTGCTGAAATGTGCATTTGATCTGTGTGTTTACAGAGTAAAAACCCTTATACCTGCACACTGGAGTCATTATTTCTACCCAAATAACCAAGTGTGTAACAGAACCCTCCTGTTTTTTTTTAATATATAGCCAAGTATTTGGTCAAAATTATAATTTTTTACTAAAGGGGGACATCATTTATTTCTCTACATTTAGCCTTGCCACTCTTGCCAGACTCGCTATGAGAGGAGATGTACAAAACCAATGTTCTCATGCTTCTGAAGAAATGGTTCCTCTTTCTTGGTTTTGTGACCATGTCATAGCAGCTGTATTTCCTAGTAACCTATGAAAACCACTTGTCCTATCACTGGTTTTAGACCCCTCAGAGTGCACGGACAGCACACCACACACTATTTCCTGTTTCGATATACCGGTACATACGTTCCAGCGAAATACAGAGTGGAAACCTCTTTAGATTCAAATGGCAGGTTTCCTGACACAGATCTACCAAATCGGTAGATCTGCTGTCAAGGTCAAGATCCACCTGAGCAATATGATGTGAAAGCTAATTTACCAATGTATATTTCACTGTTTAAAAAAAAAAAAGAACGGACAGAAATTGTTGCACAGGGGCAACTCTGACAGGCATGCAAAAGGAACTTGAACAGAGCCGCTAAGCTGAGGAGCTTTGATGATGACAAAAGAATTGTCTCTACGCAGTCTACTATAGAATCTATTTTATTTGTCTGCTGGTAATTTGAATTAAAAACAAGTCCCTCAGTAACATGTTTAAATCCAACAGTACAAAATACAATACACAATTATCAGTAAGCAGCCTCTCTCCATGAAGTGTTCCACAGAGTATATTTTTAAAGTCTGATTCCTTCTCTCTCTCTCTCTCTCTCTCTCTCTCTCTCTCTCTCTCTCTCTCTCTCTCTCTCTCTCTCTCTGAACGTAAGGAGCAGCATAGAATAGTATCCTAGCGTCCCTTCACTTTCCGGGGTTTGATCTGGTCGGGAGCGGAAACCACTTTACGTCATGTTGTAGTCCTATACGGACTACACTTTGGCCGGAACTATCAAACCGGATTCAGTTTTAATCCAAAATATTCCCCTGCACCCAAGGACATACTTTTAGAGCCTACCTAATAAACACATTGATGCGGCGTAGTTTTGCTTTCGGAAAATTCGTTTGGTATATGCATCTTTTAGTCCAACTCGTAGCGACTGGCAAGACTAGGCTACTCGAGCATTTTAATAGGGATTGGGGAAACAAACGGGGGGAACCAAATCAAAGCAACGCCGCTTCTAAACGCCCTGTTGTGAACAAACACCAGGCTTTCCCCCAGAAAGCCTGGTAGGCGAGGATAGTTTCCGCCTAGAACGGATCAATGGCCCGTTGTAAACAAACACCAGGCTTTCCCCCAGAAAGGCAAGGTTAAGAATATAGTGCTAGCAGGATGGGCATGAGGTGTGCAGCAGAGGGGCAAATCATTTGTGTAGGTGAAGGAGCATGTTTTCCCCACCTACTGTATGTCTTTTCAGGAGGAGAGGTTTAGTGGTGTCACTTGTAAATCAGCAGCGCATTGCAATACAACTTAGGTCCACGATATATCCACCATATAAATGCTTGTATTTTTCCCCCTCAAGCTGGGAAACATAATTTAGCATGTTTATTTAGGTTATGTTATTCTAACAAGCATGTGACAGAGGTTAAATGCCTGTATCCAACAAAGCTGTTGTGTGCCATTATAACACCAGAGATTTGACCCCGGGCCTCCCAGGGAAAGGACAGCAAGCCAAACATCTTAGCCAATAGCCTCATAGGGAATATAAATGCGTATGATATATTAGGGCTGGGATGCGATTAAAAATGTTAATCTAATTAATTACATGCTCCATGATTAATTAATCACAATTAATCGCATTTTAATCGCACATCGATATTTGACCTGAGAAGCTTTTTTTTTTTTCATGTAAAACACATTTTGTTGTACGAGTGAATCAACGAGTGAGTTTTTTTAATCTAAATTTCGCATCCACTGGGCCAAGCAAAGCGCTCTGATCGGCTACTTCTCCCTTTGCGTTTGTTGTCTCTTCTTGGTTGGTGCATCGCTATGATCGGTATGCCCGAAACTGAAGGTTCTTGCATGTGTTGCAAAAACTAAGTGCGATTAAAATGCGTTAATTTCTTTAATCTAGTTAATTTTCTGTAATGTGTGTGTGTATATATATATATATGTATATGTATATATATGTATATATATAAGGCTGGGACTTTAACTGATCAATTGCGATTAATTAATTACAGAAAATTAACGCGATTAACATTTTTTACACATTTTAATCGCACTTAGTTTTTGCACCACAGAACCTTCAGTTTCGGGCTTACCGATCATAGCGATGCACCAACCAAGAAGAGACAACAAACGCAAAGGGAGAAGTAGCCGATCAGAGCGCTTTGCTTGGCCCAGTGGATGCGAAATTTAGATTTAAAAAACTCACTTGTTGATTCACTCGTACATCAAAATGTGTTTTACTTGAAAAAAATGCTTCTCGGGTCAAATATTAATATGCGCTTAAAATGCGATTAATTGTGATTAATTAATTACAAAGCCTATAATTAATTCGATTCATTTTATATATATATATATATATATATATATATATATATATATATATATATATATATATATATATATGTGTGTGTGTGTGTGTGTGTGTAAGACATATCCAGACAGTATTTAAACAATATGTAAGACCAGTATCAGACCTATCCAGACAGCACATGTAATCCCCAAATCTATCTAGAATTATCTAGTATTATGAACAATTAAGACTTCAGCATCTTAGACAGTCAAATCAACATCACTGTGCAAATATGTGATATGTAATTTTTGTTCTTAAATGGGGTAGGCACTATAAGCTGCGGCTTCTGCCTATACCTTTTCAGACCAGCATGTGAAGTACTGTATATGTACTGTAATGGTTGTATGAAATGGTACCAAGGTAACCTAACTGTGACATTTTATGCATGACTTTCTCAGGTGAGGTGATGCATTATATATTGTAGGTCTATTAGTGCTGTCACCAGAGGTGACCAAGTCCACTATACAGCATTTTTGTCAAATGTCCTTGTTTGTCCAACATTTAACAATAGAATATATTGTAAAACTTCCCGGTACATGGCATAAAAAAAGAAATAAACAAAATAAAACCCACCTAATTATTATCAAATACTATGCAAGTCTAACACACATTATGTAATAGTCTAGAATAAGACATTATATCACCCTTGAAAAAAGAATAAACAGTAATTACATCAGTAATGGAGTTAAAATATTACCTATGAAAAAGAGCAACAGCGTCAGGTTTGGTATACCCATCGTAATGTGTCAGATTGTGTCTTATCAGGTTTATTCTCTGTAGACTTCTATTGCTTGGTGGCCAGTTTCCTCCAACATCTATAAACGCCCTAACCCTAACCACATCCCAACACCCCCACCCCCACCCCAACTTAATGCTGATGGTCATAAAATGTTACTCATCTAGACTATATTTTAATACTTCATTGCTGATTTGGCTTATCATTAAAACACGCACGTACACGTATGCACATACACACAATTATCTTTTTATAGATCAGATTTCCTACCTTTACAATGTTTAAAAATATGTTTTCTAAATTCCTTCATGTATGTTGACATGTGTTGGGATGTATTAATTAAACATGGCTGAGGACAGGACACTATCACTGATCGCTATTCACTAATATCACAGGATCAGATAGGCAAGGGCTAAAGTTTAATCATGCATATAAAACAAGTAATTGATGCATGAAGTAATAGATGCATTTCAGTGAGATAAACAGGGGCCCCTTAAAAGTACTTGAGGCCCTAGGATTACTGACCATTTGGACAACATCCTCTCTGTTGCCTCACTAGGCCTGACAGTCAAAGAGATTTGGTTGAATTCTTGGACCTAAAGTGAAAAAGTTAGTGTTCCAATATACTCATTATGCTGTTGTATTTGTTGTCACTGTTGTGCACTTACAGCAGTTACAGGACACCCAGCTACTGAGAAACAGGAGAAGAGAGCATATTTGCTCAGCTCTGAACTCTACCATGTTTCTGATTCCTTCACATGAACCACATATATATTAGTCTCTTGATTACAAACTTCTGCATTGCTGCAAAAAGTGAAAAAAGCGACCAAACTTTTCCTTGACAATGGCTAGCCAGATTGCATATATGAACTGAAGTCAAATGAGTCAAAGTGAATCATTGGACAAATACTCAAAATGATCTACTTTCAGTCATTGTGGGCTCGCCTATAAGGCGAGCACACTTTAGATATTGTCATTATTGTGGGCTCGCCTATAAGGCGAGCACACTCTAGATATTGTCATTATTTATATACTAGAGCAAGTTCTCCTCAAAACTTCGGTTCCTTTCTACTCCTACATACTTAGTGAGAAAATGAAAATAAAAACATCAATGTGTTCAGTTTACAGTGGCGAAGTCTGCTATTATTTTCTATAGCAATCGGCCAAATGGTGGCGCTGTAGGAAGCCTTCGAAAGTGCAAACTTTGAACAGGTATAGCTCATGCTGTGTTTGAGGTACAGGCATGAAACCTGTATACACGTATGCGTCTCCTCATGCCGAACAACTTTTAGCCTCTGACTTTTGACCTCTGACCTTTAGATCTCCCACAATTTGGAATTATATGATAAACAGTAAAAATCTATCTCCTCCTGGAATTTTTGCGTTAAGCGTACAAAACTTTTTTCACATGAACTTTGGACCAATACGGTCAAACTGTCTGGTTGGATTTCTTTTAAAGTGAAATATAATTTTTTAATAATTCAATCAATATTGCGGTTTTATGCAAATTATTCTTCGGCCTCTAAATCATACATGCAAAGTTACACGTTCATGGCATTTGGCAAAGATGTGGAGGGTTAGTCAAAGTATCACTGAAACCAATTTTATTCCAATCGGCCAAAGGGGGGCGCTATACGAAGCGTTTGAAAATTCAAACTTCAAACGGGCATAAGTCATGACTCGTTTTGTTTGAAGACATGCAACTTGTTACACGCGTGCTTTGACTCGAGCGGAAGACATCTGTGTCGTTGTTAAGTAAGCTCCGCCCTTCGGTTTTCCGCCATTTTGAGCAGTTTGTAAAACGCGTAAACCCGCTTTTATTCTGGAATTTTCGCTCCACGTGCACAAAACTTTTTTTACGTGAACTTTGGACCGATATCTAAAGATCTGTCAGATCGGATTTCTTTAAAATTGAAACATGCTTTTTTAAATAAATTCAATGAATATTGCAGTTTTATGCAAATTATTCTTCTGCCTCTAAATCATACATGCAAAGTAACATGTTCATGGCATTTGGCAAAGATGTAGAGTGTTAGTCCAAATATCACTAAAACCAATCTTACCCCAATTGGCCAAAGGGGGGCGCTATATCATTTTGAGCAGTTTGTGAAACGCTTAAACCCGTTAGGATTTTTTTTTGCAATTTGCATGAAACATTCTACACACAATCTAAGGACCTTTATCTAATATGCCTATGAAGTGCACACACACACACAAAAAAAATAATTATGAATATAGCTGCAAGCAGCGATAAAGTGGCCAAAGCCAAAAACACCTCAAATCATGAACACAGCCTGCAATGTGCGTGAAATCTTGCAAGCACATTCCCAATAGGTCAAGGAACAGATACCACCCTTCTTACATTGGCCTGTTATAGCGCCACCAGCGGGTCAACTTTTGCACAACACATTTTTGGAACAAAATGGACCAATCTTTGACGTCAGTAACGTCAAAGAGAGCACTGCCTGCGATCTTGACATTTTGTACTTTTATAGCCATTGTTTTCCGACTTGAAGCGAGCCCACAATTGTTTCGAAGGAACAATATTTTTCTAGTTATTTGTGACTTTGTCATCTGGAGTAGGGATAACCAGTGGTGTAAAGTAACTAAGTACATTTACTCAAGTAAACTTGAGGATTTTTTACTTTAGTGGAGTGTTTCCCATTTTCAATATTTTTATTTCTACTAAAGGTCCACGTCTCAGAGGCAAATACTGTACTTTACTGTGCTATTTTCAAAGCATTTATATATATTGGAAACATGGCACATTCTGCAAAATGAGTACTTTTACAGTACTTAAGTATATTTGAATACTTGTGGACTTTTACTCTAATTAAATTTTACACTAAAATTTTGAATACCGGACTTTTATCTATAGCTAAGTATTTACATTGTGGAATAGGTACTTACTACTTTTACTCAAGTACAGAATGTGAGTACTTTTTCCACCACTGTTGATAACCTACTGATCTACTGTGGATATACAGGGGTGATTGGTTTTGTCACAAGATGTATTATATGAACAGGAAGTGCTGTTTCTCTGGTTGCAAAATGTTCCATGTCAGTATGAGTGACTCACACTGAGAAAAGGTGGTCTCCGCTCTCTCGACCACAACGCTGGAAGCTGACAGGAAGCTGTCGTCTCTGCCTACAACTGACAACATTCACCGTTGGGGTTGACAGACCTTTGCAAAGACAAATGAGCCACAGAATACAAAGCAGAGGCCAAGTTACATTTTACATACTGTAAAAGCGTTGGGCTCTGGTCTAAAGATAATTCTCTTTATATGAATGAGGTTTTAATAAGTACATATGATATGGTCCTTGCCTATAACAATAGTAGATTGTGTGTTTATGGGTTCTTCATAAGAGCAACTGTCAGTGTAGACTAGAGGAAAGGTGAGCAAAGGTCCTCGACCACTGACACCTAAGATTGTAGGCTATACGAGTGTGAAAATATGCTTTGTTACATGCAAATACTGTATTGTTGTGCCCTAAATGTGCTGCCACAAAAGAGCCAATAATGTGAGTTTGTATATTGAAATGTATATCATAATATCATATATCATAATGGTAATGTATACATACTGTACTTTATCAATACTGAGGGGCTTTTCAGTATGGTGGACAGACGTTTTGTGGCAAATTTTGAAACCTCCCTTCGCCCTCACCGTTTGGTAGCCTACAGCTGCCTCCATTGTTATGGTCAACTACCTTCGTTCAAAGATGACGAAAAACGCCTCAATCTCCTGCTTTTCATGCACACCTGAGGTGTTTTACAACAAAGGTTCATATTTTAGATTGTAATGAGAGGAAAGAAAAGATTAGTGTTAAAATATTTTCATTTACGGCCTTCTATTGTTTTTGCGATTTTTGGTATTTTGATTTCAATGGGTGGGGGCATGCGTTCAAGTGGCTAAATATGTATTTTTAGACACAATAAGCCGGCGATTTCTTTATTACTATCTACAGTAACACTACCAGCCCATAAGTCACATATGCCCATGAAAGATTGAAAAAGGCCCATGAAAGGCCCATGAAAGATTATATGCAAATGATATTATGACATAAAACTACAATCATCAATAATGTATTTTAAACGGTTTTGTAGGGCCCATCAGCATTCATTAATCAACACCTCTCTTTAGTGAAAGCAGTATCCTGTTTCCCACACAATCTCTCTCTCTCTCTCTCTCTCTCTCTCTCTCTCTCTCTCTCTCTCTCTCTCTCTTTCTCTTTCAGTGTAAACACACGTGGCTCCAGTTAGTCTGTGCAAACATGACTGTAAGCAAACATGGTGCATAGTGCATACAGAGAATAGCACTAGGATGAATGATTCATACAATATTGGAGTCTTATAATTCCAGTTATAGAAGCCAGTTCTTCTCTGATGAAGAAGTGGGTGACTGTCAGCACTTGCTATGTGCTGACAGTACAGCAACTTGCAATGGGCTTGGACTGATATGCAATGTCACCACAGAAACAACCTGTCAAACTACTGCAATAACCCACAGCACTTACAGCAGTCAGTAATTTGTAACTGGCACCTGTAAAAAAAAAAAAAAAGGAAGTGGACGCTACTCAGAGATGGGCAGTATTTGAAATACATGTATTTGAAATACGTATTTGAAATCCTTTTTTGTATTTTGTAATTTGTATTTGGCTGCGATGGAAGAAATTTGATGTAATTTGTATCAAAATACTTTCAGGTCTAGTATTTTCTGTATTTGAAATACAAAATACTTTTTAACGTAATTCTATTCTCAAATGGACACATTTGAAACATTCACAAATGTTTAAACTGTAGAGGGAAAGATACATTTTCTTTCAATCTAATTTGCTAGTGGTTTGTGTGTGTGTGATACTGCCATAGCACTTGACTTTGATTTGCTTCAAATGTAACGTGCATTATGATTACAATTTCGAATGACTTGCGCGCAAGTACTGCGTTCATCTGCATATGTACGTATTTAGGTTGGTAGGTAGGTAGCTGTGTGTGTTTAAGCACGTAGCACAATAAGGGACCAGCAGTTCTGGCAATGTCATCATTAACAGCCAAAGGGACCAGCATTCCTGGTGATGTCAGTGGTGATATCACTGGCATCGCCAGTGGTGATGCCAGTGGGGAGCGCACCTCATGGCGCGCTCTGCTGGCGCACAAGCAGGCCATACATGGCCTACTTGTGCACAAGGAGCAAGTTGGCACCTCGACAGAGTGCAGTTTTAGTTATTATTATAAGGCTGGCAGAGCGGTTTTGCACTCTATGAAGTATTGACGCAGCGGCACCTGTGCATTCAGTCTGATGCCATAGTTCCTTTAGAAGATAACGGTAAAGTGGGTTCCAGACGATACGCGGTCACCGCCTCCTAGTAATACATTTTCAATGAGAGGCGGGCGGCTATTTCTGCCGCGCAGCGAAGTTTTGAGGTGGCGAGCGGGCGCAGTCCCGTGAAAATCCCTGCGAGCGTGCTCGTTTGTGCATGCGTACATGGGCAGTGAGAGATGGATTGTGTTCATCTTTGTGAAATACCGTGTGGCGTTTACTCACTGTGCGAGTGTGTTTGTGTCTCACCGCGGTGCGGTAACCGCTGACCCAAGCGGCAGCCATAGCGGTGACCGCGTATCGTGTGGAAGGCACTTCTGGCCTGAGCTCTCACACACTGGCACACAGTGGTAAACATTTAGGCTGCCTGCTCAAGACAAACACCATAGTATGGTCAATTTAAGTACCTTCCACACGATACGCATTCACCGCTATGGCTGCCGCTTGGGTCAGCGGTTACCGCACTGCGGTGAGACACAAACACACTCGCTCAGTGAGTAAACGCCACGCAGTATTTCACAAAGATGAACACAATCTCTCACCGCCCACATATGCATGCACAAGCGAGCATGCTCGCGTGGATTTCACGGGACCGCGCCCGCTCGCCTCGCCGCCCCAAAACTTCTCCACACAGCCAAAATAGCCTCCCGCCTCCCATTGAAAATGAATTACTAGGAGGCGGTGACTGCGTATTGTCTGGAAGGCACTTTATTCTTTGAAATTCGGACGGGCAATTAATTTAATAATTGGCAGTCAATCTATAAAATTACTAATCATTACATCAATTTTTATAAAAAGTATTTATGTATTTTCAAAATACAAAATACGTATTTGAATCTTAAATACATTTCTCTGGCCTGTATTTATATTTTGTATTTTGATACATTTTTTGACCCAGTATTTGTATTTTGTATCAAAATACTTTTCAATGTATTTTCGCCCATCTCTGACGCTACTGCTGTTGACGACCTTGATTAAAACCTAAGTGGGTTGCAATGTGTCATTTTAAATGCATATTGCCATGCAAAACAAATGCATTTTAATTTTGCACAAACCCTACAGTGTCTTAATTGGATTCCTTAGGTGACTTTTATTTTACATTTCTGATTGAGTTCATATTCCACCAATTAAATGAGCCTTTCACAAGATCAAACAGAAAGTGTGTTTGATGGGTTTATCTCCACGTTGGCCTTGGAACGCCCAGGGTTCCCCAGGTGATGTTGCCTGGGAAGGGCAGTCTGGAGCTCTCTTCTGGAACTGTCAGGAACTGCCCCCGTAACCCGACTATGGATAAGCGGTTGAAGATGGATGGATGGATACACATTGTGTGGACTCTGCTTTTGCTTCTTTTGTCTAATTGATACAACATACCCTGTCATGTGTTCCAACCTGCCAATATTTGTACTAAACAAACGTGGGTATTTAAACTTTGTATGTTTGAGATATCTTGATTGATTATAAGTTTGCATAGGAAAAGGTACAGTTTCATGACAGTACAGTTCACTGGTATGAGGTCAAGATAAGCTCAGGAAAGCCACGGCTTATTTACATTGAGATCCTTTTTTAACTCGTATAACATTGATTGACAGACAGCTAGAACACAGTAGTATGAAGATATCATCCGAAGAATTGTTGTGAAATTCAATGCAAAATACATTCTATTTACAATAGAAGAGTCAGGGAGAGGAGGTAAGGTTTGGCTAAAAGGTATAGGCTCAAACATTCAATCAGTAAGCCACTCTATAAGGTGCTAAAAGCAAAACAGTTGTTCAGGTGGGTGTGTTAAAAAAAACTCAACAGACGATGTAGAGAAGCAATAGAACTGGTGGACTACCATGCTGATACCAAACCTGAGGTTTTTGGTCTTTTTCATGGGTAAATTACTGTTTATTCTTTCCTGTTACATAACCTGTAAGTTGATATATTATTAGACAGTCTTAATTTTAGACAGTCTTTTATTATATTAAGTTATTTTAGACTTTGCAAAAGTATTTGTCCTGGTCTTAGCAAAATATGGTATGTATTATTGTTAACCTACATATTGTTGCTGTCAAACCATTTATGTCCAGAACCATGTGTTCAAATTGATCAGTGACTCATTTAGTCACAAGCTCATGTGACATACACTGTATATTGTCATTGGTTAAATATTCATTAACCACTTTCACTTGTAATTGTACTTGTACAATATAGTGAAAATAGCAGATCTGCAAGGTCACATTGCGTTGATGTGTAGATCAGCTATTTTCACTACGTTTGTGCAACACTCTTGTATGACAAAGTAGGGCATTCTTTTAAGAACAGTGCTCCAATTTAGAATTTAGGCATTTAGCATTATGTTCTTAATCCAGAGAGCGATTTACTATAAGCACAAGGTGTTGCATAGAAATAGTACTCTAGAATCATAGGTAAACTGAGAACCTCAGTTCCTCGCATGCCTTGCATGGTTTCCTCTGCCATCTGTGTATGAATGTGTGTGTGAATGGGTGAATCTAATGCACAATCTCTGTAAAGTGCCTTGTCTAAAAGCGCTTTATAAATGCAAGTATTTATTTTTTTATAATTATAGTTTTGTCAATACAATTGAAATGTAGTAGGGTTGCCTAAAAGGAACATCCCAAATAAGACCTTTTACTGTCTTTTTTACGTTGGAAACCCTCGGTATTTAATTCATGGACATAATAAGTAGCAAGCAAAGAAAACATTCAATAAACGTGAAAATCTTGGCTGGCTGAAGACCAAACATGCTGCAGCATTCTGTATCATTTGGAGAGGCTTATGTGCACATGCTGGGAGGCCAGTAATAAGAGAGTTGCTGTAGTCAAGTTTTGATATGACTGCTGTCTGGATGAGGAGCTGGGCTTACTCCTAGGTGAGGAAGGAGCACACACGCGAAGAGAAGAGAAGATCAGATTTGTTGCAGTCAGGATTGTTGTTGAATATGAGCAGATATTGAGCAGCACAGCATAGTCAGCACCTTTCAGCAGTTTGATAGCTTGTTTGTTTGGCATTTGATAGAGTATGGTATCACCTGCCTCTGACAGTACCAGTGTAGATTGTGTCTGGGATTATGGCATTCATGAAACTAGAAAATAGCCCTTATCGGTAGTCTGGCCCCTGTGAAAGTCCCCTGTACACAGACGGATACTAGTCCAGTGGGCAGCTAAACATTCAAAATTGAGGACAGCTCAATGGTAAATACGTATAGTTCTTTTCCAAAATGCTAAATAGTGTAAAATGGTGCAAAATGAAGTGAAATAATGTAAAATACATGCTTTCAACATGCACGCTACATCATTATCAGACATAAAAAAAACGGTATTATATGTATTTGGCAACACATTTATATATGAAATCAAGTGTAAAATGAAAAATAAATACATCACAAGCACTCATCACTATAATAGATCTATAACACAAGGATTATATATGTGCTATGTGTACTTTTGTGGCTGTTGTGTTGGTGTATGTTATGTTATGTTTTGTTTTGTTTACTGCTTTGTTTACTGTTCTGTTTGTTTTGTCTGATGTTGCTCGAATTTCATGTCTAAATGTGAAAAAAGTGTATTTTGTAAATAGCGGAGCTCCTTGAAAACAAGATAGTTCATCTCAAGGGGTTAATCCTAAATAAAGAATTTCAAACTCAGGATCAAACATTTTGGCAATTAGACTCCGTTAATGTATAAGATTAATTCATTAATTAGTGGCCAAGGCCACGAAGTGGCAAATGGCCACTCATTGATATTGGACTTCATCATTACTATTATTATTATTATTCCGCCACTTTTTCTCTAGCGGCTAAAACGCGAAGCTCGCAACAATCGGCCAAAGGGTGGCGCTGTAGGAAGCCTTTGAAAATGCCAACTTTGAACAGGTGTAGCTCATGCCCTGTTTCAGGTACAGCAATGAAACCTATATACTCTTATGCGTCTCCTCATGCCGAACAACTTTTACGCTCTGACTTTTGACCTCTGACCTTTACTTCTCCCACAATTTTGAATTATATGAAAAACAGTCAAAATCTATCTCCTCCTGGGATTTTCGCGTAACATGCGCGAAACTTTTTTTACATGAACTTTGGACCAATATGGTCAGATCTGTCTCGGCGGATTTCTTTTAAAGCGAAACATTATTTTTGGAGCTGTGGAACACAAGCTCCCAATAAACAGGTATGTCCGTGGGTATGTGGGTGGCTGGGTGGCTGGGTGGCTGGCTGGCTGGGTGGGTGGCTGGCTGGCCGTGTCCGTAGTCTGGCAATACCTTGAGTGGCCACACACAACACACTAGTTAAAGGAGGGGCGCTGTTTTGTGCAGGCCAGGCACACTCACCACTCACTCATAGGAACAGTTTACAGTTCACACACACACACACACACACACACACACACACACACACACACACACACACACACACACACACACACACACACACACACACACATAATTTATAGATCTAGAACACATAGAATTTATATATAGAACACTTAGAATTCATAGATCTAAAACACATAGAATCAAAAGCATAGATCTGGAACTGCTCAAATTCACAGCTCCACTTCGAACGAGGTTTGATTTTTTAATAATTCACTCAATGTTGCAGTTTTATGCAAATTATTCTTCTGCCTCTAAATCATACATGCAAAGTGACACGTTCATGGCATTTGGCAAATATGTCGAGGGTTAGTCCAAATATCACTGAAAGCAATCTTACTCCAATTGGCCAAAGGGGGGCGCTATACAAAGCGTTTGAAAACTCAAACTTTAAAGGGGCATAAGTCATGCCTCGTTTCGTTTGAAGACATGCAACTTGCTTACACGCGTGCCTTGACTCAAGCGGAAGACATCTCTGTCTTTGTTAAGTAAGCTCCACCCTTAGATTTTCTGCCATTTTGAGCAGTTTGTAAAACACTTAAACCCGCTTTTATTCCGGAACTTTCGCGTCACGTGCACGGAACTTTTTTTACATGAACTTTGGACCAATATCTAAAGATCTGTCAGATCGTTTTTTTTTTAATTGAAACATGCTTTTTTAATAATTCAATCAACATTGCAAGTCTTATGCAAATTATACTTCTGCCTCTAAAACATACATGCAAAGTAAAATTTCATGACGAACTACTATAGAGGGTTAGTCCAAATATCACTGAAACCAATCTTACCCCAATTGGCCAAAGGGGGGCGCTATATCATTTTGAAAGAAGGCGTCAAGTACATTACATGAAACTTTTTCTTTTTTCTTTTCTTTTTTTTTTTAAATGACAGGTCCATTATGTGTGACTGCCGTAGTGTAGTGGTCAGTGCCTGTGCCTGATATTTGGATGGTTGTGAGTTCGAACCCCACGTTGGGTTGAGTTGATGTTAACATCCTGGATGCCCATGGCATGTGCATATGTCAAACTCTTTAATGTTGACACGTCTGATCTAACTCCAGATCACGTTCATGTTTAAAATGAGCCCTTCTCTACCGGCCGTTTTGAGTAAAAGAAAATATGATCACTCGAAAATGTCAGAAATACTCAGATTACATTTACTTTCACCCCAAGCCTCCAAAATATAAAAAAGAAATCAATAAAATCAAGGCACTCAGCCTACATAGAACTTTTTTTTTAAACAAACATGGTTAACAGATCCTGTGGCTGCCTAGTGTAGTAGTACATGCAGAAGCTCGTTGGATCGAATCCCACCTGGGGCTTGTATAAGCATAAAACCATGACATAAATCCTGAAACCTGAAACAAGCATTATAATACAAACTGTCATGTCTACACCTATGTTGTGATTTCCAAGGATTGCAATGATACCATGTACCAGCTCAGTGTTCTAGTGGTTTGAGTGTCTGCCCTGAGACTGGGAGATCTGGGTTCAAACCCGGGTCGCGTCATACCAAAGATTCTAAAAAATGGGACCCAGTTCCTCCCTGCTTGAAACTCAACATCTAGGGTTGGATTGGTGGTAACTCCCTGCGACATACTAGTGTCATGTCCAGGGGGTGTACTTGTACATCAAGCTGCCTTACGCTACAGAAACAGGAGATAGGATCCTGCCCTATGAGATTCATAGCCTGGCCGATTCATATGGTCTTCATAGCTCAGCAAGGCTTACTATGTACAACATCAAACTGTCCAGGTGCATAGTATCACAATTTTTTTTTTTTTTTTTTTTTTTTTTACGTCTGTTGCATATAGGCCTACAGTCTTTTGCATACATGTCGTAGAGGCCAATTTGTGCTTTTACCTATAACCACCGATTAGTGTAAAACTTTGTATGCATGAAACTTTTTCTTTTTTTTTTCTTTTTTTTTAACGACAGGTCCTTTATGTGTGACTGCCATAGTGTAGTGGTCAGTGCCTGTGCCTGATATACGGTTGGTTGTGAGTTCAAACCCCACGTCGGGTTGAGTTGATGTTAACATCCTGGATGCCCATGGCATGTGCGTATGTCAAACTCTTTAATGTTGACACGTCTGATCTAACTCCAGATCACGTTCATGTTTAAAATGAGCCCTTCTCTACCAGCCGTTTTTTTTCCTGTTCTGAGTAAAAGAAAATATGATCACTCGAAAATGTCAGAAATACATACAATAGATTACATTTACTCAGATTGATTTCACCCCAAGCCTCCAAAATATAAAAAAGAAATCAATAAAATCAAAGCACTCAGCCTACATAGAACTTTTTTTTAAACAAACATGGCTAACAGATTCTGTGGCTGCCTAGTGTAGTGGTCAGGGCATATGCCTTTCATGCAGAAGGTCGTTGGATCGAATCCCGCCTGGGGTTTATATAAGCGTAAAACCATGATATTTGGTACACTTCACAGTTTGGTTCCTTGAACAATGTCTGATATGGAGCCTTCCTAAAAATGTCCCCCAACCCCCCGTGATGCGTATTTTAATATCCGCCATTACTAAATAATGTATTTTGCATCATAAATCCTGAAACAAGCATTATAATACAAACTGTCATGTCTACACCTATGTTGTGATTTCCAAGGATTGCAACAATATCATGTACCAGCTCAGTGGCCTAGTGGTTTGAGTGTCTGCCCTGAGACTGGGAGATCCTGGTTCAAACCCCGGTCGCGTCATACCAAAGATTCTAAAAAATGGTACCCAGTGCCTCCCTGCTTGAAACTCAGAATCAGGGGTTGGAATGGGGAAAACTACCTGTGACATGCTAGCGTCATGTCCAGGGGGTGTACTTGTACATCAAGTTGCCTTACGCTACAGAAACAGGAGATAGGCTCCTGCCCTATGAGATTCATAGCCGTGCTGATTCATGATCTTCATAGCTCAGCAAGGCTTACTATGTACAGTACATAATCAAACTGTCCAGGTGCATAGTGTCACAGTTTTTTATGTCTGTTGCATATAGGCCTACAGTCTTTTGCATACATGTTGTGTAGAGGCCAATTTGTGCTTTTACCTATAACCACCGATTAGTTTAAAACTTTGTATGCACACTTCCCAGAGGCCAAGGAAAAACCTGTGCCCGGCATTTTTCACATCTGCCATTTATAGCGCCACCAGAAGGCCGACTTACAGTATGTAAAACACATTCTTCGATATTACTCCTTCAGATTTTATCCGAAAATCACACAAATCAGTACACAGTATCTCTACAGTGATGTAATCATGACGGATTTGTCAGATATCATATTCTATCTAATTGGCTAACATTGAATTCCAAGGTTTGCAGGATTGCTCCTTTTTGAACAAAATGTCTCAAACGCAGCCTGCTATGTGTGTGATATTTTGCACACACATTCCCACTAGGCCAAGGAACAGATGCCACCCTTCTCACATTGGCCTTTATAGCGCCACCAGCGGGTACATTTTTGCAAAACACATTTTTGGAACAAAATGCTTCAAATCCTGCATGCAGCGTCCGATTGCCGTGAAAGGCCCAAGAACACGTGGCACCCTTTTCACTTTGGCCTATTATAGAGTCACCACTAGGCCAAAAAAAACCTACCTGACCTGCCGGAGTCCTGTTCGGAAGAACACTGCTTCTAGTTTTTCTTTGATATTCTTCTTTGCTTTCCCTTGATGCCTTTTTGCTTTCCTGCTTTTTATGCCTTGGACACTTTATCGCTGCTTGCAGCTATATTAGCTTTTAATATAGGGAGAGTATAGGGATTAACCCTTACACTACATTTTTTAAACCAACATCACACAAATCCATACACATTATCTCTATAGAATTCGTGCGTAAGGCGGAGTTAGGGAGGAGTTTCGCTCCAGATGACG
The DNA here is from genome assembly GCF_963921795.1 of Nannobrachium achirus. Classification (NCBI taxonomy): domain Eukaryota; kingdom Metazoa; phylum Chordata; class Actinopteri; order Myctophiformes; family Myctophidae; genus Nannobrachium; species Nannobrachium achirus. The sequence continues at coordinate 5,537,995 of NC_137812.1, forward strand.
TATTTCCCGTCGCCATCCTCGAGGGACGTCACTTATAATAATAATAAGTCAAGTGCACTACAACGTTTACACAACCTCCATGACGATCCTATTACTGTAGGCCTATGTATTGAGATAGATTGTTGTAGGCTACAACAGTTATCATCAAAATAAACCATATCAAAGTGTGCAGGACATTTCTCTCTCAAAATAACAACTTTTCTAGTGTTATTTCTTATCCTGGTAAACATCATGGGTCTGTCTGTCTGACAGACAGCGTTTCATGACAGTACAGTTCACTGGTATGAGGTCAAGATAAGCTCAGGAAAGCCACGGCTTATTTACATTGAGATCCTTTTTTAACTCGTATAACATTGATTGACAGACAGCTAGAACACAGTAGTATGAAGATATCATCAGAAGAATTGTTGTGAAATTCCATGCAAAATACATTCTATTTACAATAGAAGAGTCAGGGAGAGGAGGTAAGGTTTGGCTAAAAGGTATAGGCTCAAACATTCAATCAGTAAGCCACTCTATAAGGTGCTAAAAGCAAAACAGTTGTTCAGGTGGGTGTGTTAAAAAAAACTCAACAGACGATGTAGAGAAGCAATAGAACTGGTGGACTACCATGCTGATACCAAACCTGAGGTTTTTGGTCTTTTTCATGGGTAAATTACTGTTTATTCTTTCCTGTTACATAACCTGTAAGTTGATATCTTATTAGACAGTCTTAATTTTAGACAGTCTTTTATTATATTAAGTTATTTTAGACTTTGCAAAAGTATTTGTCCTGGTCTTAGCAAAATATGGTATGTATTATTGTTAACCTACATATTGTTGCTGTCAAACCATTTATGTCCAGAACCATGTGTTCAAATTGATCAGTGACTCATTTAGTCACAAGCTCATGTGACATACACTGTATATTGTCATTGGTTAAATATTCATTAACCACTTTCACTTGTAATTGTACTTGTACAATATAGTGAAAATAGCAGATCTGCAAGGTCACATTGCGTTGATGTGTAGATCAGCTATTTTCACTACGTTTGTGCAACACTCTTGTATGACAAAGTAGGGCATTCTTTTAAGAACAGTGCTCCAATTTAGAATTTAGGCATTTAGCATTATGTTCTTAATCCAGAGAGCGATTTACTATAAGCACAAGGTGTTGCATAGAAATAGTACTCTAGAATCATAGGTAAACTGAGAACCTCAGTTCCTCGCATGCCTTGCATGGTTTCCTCTGCCATCTGTGTATGAATGTGTGTGTGAATGGGTGAATCTAATGCACAATCTCTGTAAAGTGCCTTGTCTAAAAGCGCTTTATAAATGCAAGTATTTATTTTTTTATAATTATATTTTTGTCAATACAATTGAAATGTAGTAGGGTTGCCTAAAAGGAACATCCCAAATAAGACCTTTTACTGTCTTTTTTACGTTGGAAACCCTCGGTATTTAATTCATGGACATAATAAGTAGCAAGCAAAGAAAACATTCAATAGACGTGAAAATCTTGGCTGGCTGAAGACCAAACATGCTGCAGCATTCTGTATCATTTGGAGAGGCTTATGTGCACATGCTGGGAGGCCAGTAATAAGAGAGTTGCTGTAGTCAAATTTTGATATGACTGCTGTCTGGATGAGGAGCTGGGCTTACTCCTAGGGAGGCCACAACTGAATTAACCTGGAAAATATCATGGACAATGCGTAATCATGGACACAAACCTAGAAAAAAAAACTACATTCACTCTATGTTTCTTTACCTCCATTTATTATTACACTTATTATTATTATTATGATTACTGTTATTACCCATATTATTAGTCTGTTTGTTTCTCTTTACTTTTCTTTTCTTAATTTTCTCTTACCTGCTATTACACCCATATTATTACCTGTAGTCTGTTTTTCTTTTCTTAATTTTCTCTTACCTGCTATTAGGCTGATGTATCCTTAAATCCTAAACACTTTAAATTATTATGAATCAAACAGTAAAAAAAAAAAAAAAAAAAGTACATTCATTCTATCATGTTTCCTTTTCAGTTATTATTATTATTATTATTATTGCACTTATCCTTTTATCATGTTTCCTTTATCTCCATTTATTTAATTACATTTTTTTGAGAAAAAAAAGTAGATTATTCATATATTCATTTATTTCATTATCACCAGAAGGTAAAATCGTATACTCTTATAACATATTCTGATTCCTGAATTGCTAGTGTTGATGTATATGGAAATTCTTCCAACATGTTTTTTCCCTCTTCTTAATTTTCCATTTATTTTTTTTATTTTTTATTTTCCATTCTCTCATATCTGCTATGAGGCCGATGTATCCTTGAATTTCAAACATTCCTATAACTAATCACTGTATTTTACTCCTTGAATAAGTAGGATAGGCTTCTACAAGCTTTCAGCTTCAGCCTATTCCTTTTGACCACATGTAACAATGACTAAGTGGATGTATGACTTGTAAAAATGTGAGTGATCAAATAAACTAAACTAAACTAAACTAGGTGAGGAAGGAGCACACACGCGAAGAGAAGAGAAGATCAGATTTGTTGCAGTCAGGATTGTTGTTGAATATGAGCAGATATTGAGCAGCACAGCATAGTCAGCACCTTTCAGCAGTTTGATAGCTTGTTTGTTTGGCATTTGATAGAGTATGGTATCACCTGCCTCTGACAGTACCAGTGTAGATTGTGTCTGGGATTATGGCATTCATGAAACTAGAAAATAGCCCTTATCGGTAGTCTGGCCCCTGTGAAAGTCCCCTGTACACAGACGGATACTAGTCCAGTGGGCAGCTAAACATTCAAAATTGAGGACAGCTCAATGTTAAATACGTATAGTTCTTTTCCAAAATGCTAAATAGTGTAAAATGGTGCAAAATGAAGTGAAATAATGTAAAATACATGCTTTCAACATGCACGCTACATCATTATCAGACATAAAAAAAACGGTATTATATGTATTTGGCAACACATTTATATATGAAATCAAGTGTAAAATGAAAAATAAATACATCACAAGCACTCATCACTATAATAGATCTATAACACAAGGATTATATATGTGCTATGTGTACTTTTGTGGCTGTTTGTTGTGTTGGTGTATGTTATGTTATATTTTGTTTTGTTTTGTTTTGTTTACTGCTTTGTTTACTGTTCTGTTTGTTTTGTCTGATGTTGCTCGAATTTCTTGTCTAAATGTGAAAAAAGTGTATTTTGTAAATAGCGGAGCTCCTTGAAAACAAGATAGTTCATCTCAAGGGGTTAATCCTAAATAAAGAATTTCAAACTCAGGATCAAACATTTTGGCAATTAGACTCCGTTAATGTATAAGATTAATTCATTAATAGCTTTTAATATAGGGAGAGTATAGGGATTAACCATTACACTACATTTTTTAAACCAACATCACACAAATCCATACACATTATCTCTATAGAATTTGTGCGTAAGGCGGAGTTAGGGAGGAGTTTCGCTCCAGATGACGTATTTCCCGTCGCCATCCTCGAGGGACGTCACTTATAATAATAATAAGTCAAGTGCACTACAACGTTTACACAACCTCCATGACGATCCTATTACTGTATGTATTGAGATAGATTGTTGTAGGCTACAACAGTTATCATCAAAATAAACCATATCAAAGTGTGCAGGACATTTCTCTCTCAAAATAACAACTTTTCTAGTGTTATTTCTTATCCTGGTAAACATCATGCGTCTGTCTGTCTGACAGACAGCGTTTCATGACAGTACAGTTCACTGGTATGAGGTCAAGATAAGCTCAGGAAAGCCACGGCTTATTTACATTGAGATCCTTTTTTAACTCGTATAACATTGATTGACAGACAGCTAGAACACAGTAGTATGCAGAAGATATCATCAGAAGAATTGTTGTGAAATTCCATGCAAAATACATTCTATTTACAATAGAAGAGTCAGGGAGAGGAGGTAAGGTTTGGCTAAAAGGTATAGGCTCAAACATTCAGTCAGTAAGCCACTCTATAAGGTGCTAAAAGCAAAACAGTTGTTCAGGTGGGTGTGTTCAAAAAAACTCAACGGACGATGTAGAGAAGCAATAGAACTGGTGGACTACCATGCTGATACCAAACCTGAGGTTTTTGGTCTTTTTCATGGGTAAATTACTGTTTATTGCGACCGTAAGGTCGCAGTTTAGTATGAAAACCTCCACCGGCCGTCCGTCCGTCCGTCCGTCCGTCCGTCCGTCCGTCACACACGTCACACCTTTGCCCTGCTCAATGTATACGTGTAACGCCTGATACTGAGGTGATGTGTCACTGTGACATCACAGATACTGAGGTGATGTGTCACTGTGACATCACAGGTGAGATCGCAGTGATGTCAGATACTCAGAGCAGGGATCTCCATATTTAGGCATAAACAGGTGACATCACAGTGATGTCAGATACTCAGAGCAGGTATCTCCATATATGGGCATAAAATGGATTCTGTTAGGGATCTCCATACTGTATATGGGCATAAAAGGGATTAGTGATGTCAGATACTCAGTGCAGGGATCTCCATATATGGGCATAAAAGGGATTAGTGATGTCAGATACTCAGAGCAGGAATCTCCATATATGGGCATAAAAGGGATTCAGATGGAGCAACTTCAATGAGTAACAATGGCAAACTGTCAACTGCCCGTATGTCTTGATAATTGGTAAAACAAACTTTTGGCCTATTTGTGGCTTATCATCACATCCAACCATCTTAAGATACTCAGCTAGTGGGGAATGCTCTCTTCCCTGGTGAGAATTGCCCCTTTATATAGGGCTTGTTTGTGTATTGTATGACATCACGCCACATCATCAGCTGTGGACTCTGTGATGTCATCGTATCTCCATATATGGCCATCTCCGTATATGGAGATATAAGTCGTCCATGCCCAGGTATGGGCTGGTGAGGTCAGACTTTGTGTGATGGGTAGGTTATCTCCATATATGGAGATTCAACATTCCAGGTGTAACTATGGCTGCCCGTATGACGTGAGAGGTGGAGGCTGTGATATTTGTGGAGATAAGCGACCAACGGTCGCTTATCTCCCGATTAGGGAGTCTTACTGGTTCTTTCCTGTTACATAACCTGTAAGTTGATTGCGACCGTCAGGGAGCAGTTTACTATGAAAACCTCCACCGGCCGTCCGTCCGTCACACGTCACACGTCACACCTTTGCCCTGCTCATATCTCCGCATCAGTATGACATCACACCACATGTGTACACAAACCTTTGTGTACGTTGCTGTGGCAACAGTCTGTTGTTGCTGGTTTGTTAGTGTACGTTAGCAACCACCTTAGCAACCATGGTTTTACCCTAGCAACCAACTGTTTACCCTAGCAACCAACTGTTTACCATAGCAACCATGTTTTTTTACCCTAGCAACCAACTGTTTACCATAGCAACCAGATACGCAGAGCAGGGATCTCCATATATGGGCATAAACAGGTGACATCACACTGATGTCAGATACTCAGAGCAGGGATTTCTCCATAATATATGGGCATAAAAGGGATTCTGTTAGGGATCTCCATATATGGGCATAAAAGGGATTCTGTTAGGGATCTCCATATATGGGCATACAAGGGATTCTGTTAGGGATCTCCATATATGGGCATAAAAGGGATTCTGTTAGGGATCTCCATATATGGGCATAAAAGGGATTCTGTTAGGGATCTCCATATGTGGGCATAAAAGGGATTCTGTTAGGGATCTCCATATATGGGCATAAAAGGGATTCTGTTAGGGATCTCCATATATGGGCATAAAAGGGATTCTGTTAGCTGTTAGTGATCTCCATATATGGGCATAAAAGGGATGCTGTTAGGGATCTCCATATATGGGCATAAAAGGGATTCTGTTAGGGATCTCCATATATGGGCATGAAAGGGATTCTGTTAGGGATCTCCATATATGGGCATAAAAGGGATGGTATCCCAGATGATGCCCTGTTAGGAGATCCACACTAACAGAATCCATATATGGTCCTACCGACAGCTGCTATAAGCCAACCCTGGCGATAAGGTCTGAGTCGAAGAAATGCTTCTTTACTGGCAAGAATTGCCCCTTTATACTGTAGGGCTCGTTTGTGTATTGTATGACATCACGCCACATCATCGGCTGAGGACTGTGTGATGTCATTATATCTCCATATATGGAGACATAAGTTGCTCATGCCCAAATATGGGCTGGTGAGGTCAGACTTAGTGTGATGCGTAGGTTATCTCCATATATGGAGATTCAACTTCAATGAGTAACCATGGCAAACTGTCAACTGCCCGTATGTCTTGATAATTGGTAAAACAAACTTTTGGCCTATTTGTGGAGATAAGCGACCAACGGTCGCTTATCTCCCGATTAGGGAGTCTTACTGGTATCTTATTAGACAGTCTTAATTTTAGACAGTATTTTATTATATTAAGTTATTTGTCCTGGTCTTAGCAAAATATGGTATGTATTATTGTTAACCTACATATTGTTGCTGTCAAACCATTTATGTCCAGAACCATGTGTTCAAATTGATCAGTGACTCATTTAGTCACAAGCTCATGTGACATACACTGTATATTGTCATTGATTAAATATTCATTAACCACTTTCACTTGTAATTGTACTTGTACAATATAGTGAAAATAGCAGATCTGCAAGGTCACATTGCGTTGATGTGTAGATCAGCTATTTTCACTACGTTTGTGCAACACTCTTGTATGACAAAGTAGGGCATTCTTTTAAGAACAGTGCTCCAATTTAGAATTTAGGCATTTAGCATTATGTTCTTAATCCAGAGAGCGATTTACTATAAGCACAAGGTGTTGCATAGAAATAGTACTCTAGAATCATAGGTAAACTGAGAACCTCAGTTCCTCGCATGCCTTGCATGGTTTCCTCTGCCATCTGTGTATGAATGTGTGTGTGAATGGGTGAATCTAATGCACAATCTCTGTAAAGTGCCTTGTCTAAAAGTGCTTTATAAATGCAAGTATTTATTTTTTTATAATTATATTTTTGTCAATACAATTGAAATGTAGTAGGGTTGCCTAAAAGGAACATCCCAAATAAGACCTTTTACTGTCTTTTTTACGTTGGAAACCCTCAGTATTTAATTCATGGACATAATAAGTAGCAAGCAAAGAAAACATTCAATAGACGTGAAAATCTTGGCTGGCTGAAGACCAAACATGCTGCAGCATTCTGTATCATTTGGAGAGGCTTATGTGCACATGCTGGGAGGCCAGTAATAAGAGAGTTGCTGTAGTCAAATTTTAATATGACTGCTGTCTGGATGAGGAGCTGGGCTTACTCCTAGGTGAGGAAGGAGCACACACGCGAAGAGAAGAGAAGATCAGATTTGTTGCAGTCAGGATTGTTGTTGAATATGAGCAGATATTGAGCAGCACAGCATAGTCAGCACCTTTCAGCAGTTTGATAGCTTGTTTGTTTGGCATTTGATAGAGTATGGTATCACCTGCCTCTGACAGTACCAGTGTAGATTGTGTCTGGGATTATGGCATTCATGAAACTAGAAAATAGCCCTTATCGGTAGTCTGGCCCCTGTGAAAGTCCCCTGTACACAGACGGATACTAGTCCAGTGGGCAGCTAAACATTCAAAATTGAGGACAGCTCAATGTTAAATACGTATAGTTCTTTTCCAAAATGCTAAATAGTGTAAAATGGTGCAAAATGAAGTGAAATAATGTAAAATACATGCTTTCAACATGCACGCTACATCATTATCAGACATAAAAAAAACGGTATTATATGTATTTGGCAACACATTTATATATGAAATCAAGTGTAAAATGAAAAATAAATACATCACAAGCACTCATCACTATAATAGATCTATAACACAAGGATTATATATGTGCTATGTGTACTTTTGTGGCTGTTTGTTGTGTTGGTGTATGTTATGTTATGTTTTGTTTTGTTTTGTTTACTGCTTTGTTTACTGTTCTGTTTGTTTTGTCTGATGTTGCTCGAATTTCTTGTCTAAATGTGAAAAAAGTGTATTTTGTAAATAGCGGAGCTCCTTGAAAACAAGATAGTTCATCTCAAGGGGTTAATCCTAAATAAAGAATTTCAAACTCAGGATCAAACATTTTGGCAATTAGACTCCGTTAATGTATAAGATTAATTCATTAATAGCTTTTAATATAGGGAGAGTATAGGGATTAACCCTTACACTACATTTTTTAAACCAACATCACACAAATCCATACACATTATCTCTATAGAATTCGTGCGTAAGGCGGAGTTAGGGAGGAGTTTCGCTCCAGATGACGTATTTCCCGTCGCCATCCTCGAGGGACGTCACTTATAATAATAATAAGTCAAGTGCACTACAACGTTTACACAACCTCCATGACGATCCTATTACTGTATGTATTGAGATAGATTGTTGTAGGCTACAACAGTTATCATCAAAATAAACCATATCAAAGTGTGCAGGACATTTCTCTCTCAAAATAACAACTTTTCTAGTGTTATTTCTTATCCTGGTAAACATCATGCGTCTGTCTGTCTGACAGACAGCGTTTCATGACAGTAGGCTACAGTTCACTGGTATGAGGTCAAGATAAGCTCAGGAAAGCCACGGCTTATTTACATTGAGATCCTTTTTTAACTCGTATAACATTGATTGACAGACAGCTAGAACACAGTAGTATGCAGAAGATATCATCAGAAGAATTGTTGTGAAATTCCATGCAAAATACATTCTATTTACAATAGAAGAGTCAGGGAGAGGAGGTAAGGTTTGGCTAAAAGGTATAGGCTCAAACATTCAGTCAGTAAGCCACTCTATAAGGTGCTAAAAGCAAAACAGTTGTTCAGGTGGGTGTGTTCAAAAAAACTCAACGGACGATGTAGAGAAGCAATAGAACTGGTGGACTACCATGCTGATACCAAACCTGAGGTTTTTGGTCTTTTTCATGGGTAAATTACTGTTTATTCTTTCCTGTTACATAACCTGTAAGTTGATATCTTATTAGACAGTCTTAATTTTAGACAGTCTTTTATTATATTAAGTTATTTGTCCAGGTCTTAGCAAAATATGGTATGTATTATTGTTAACCTACATATTGTTGCTGTCAAACCATTTATGTCCAGAACCATGTGTTCAAATTGATCAGTGACTCATTTAGTCACAAGCTCATGTGACATACACTGTATATTGTCATTGGTTAAATATTCATTAACCACTTTCACTTGTAATTGTACTTGTACAATATAGTGAAAATAGCAGATCTGCAAGGTCACATTGCGTTGATGTGTAGATCAGCTATTTTCACTACGTTTGTGCAACACTCTTGTATGACAAAGTAGGGCATTCTTTTAAGAACAGTGCTCCAATTTAGAATAGAAATTGTTGGCAAAATGCTTCAAAAATAAAATACACAAAGAGACTAGAATCTTTGGGACAACGAAAAGGTTTAGCAATTTGGTCAGCTTGTATGGGGAGGGTAGCCCCTTGAGATGCAGCATCTCATTTTAGAGGGGGCCCTATATGAATAAACACACACACACACACACACACGCACACACACGCACACACACGCACGCACGCACGCACGTGCAAAGAGATGATCAGATTTGTTTCAGTCAGGATTGTTGGTGAATATGAGCAGATATTGAGCAGCACAGCACACAGTCAGCACCTTTCAGCAGCCTGATAGCTTGTTTGTTTGGAATTTGATAGAGTCTATGGTATCACCTGCCTCTGACAGTACCAGCGTAGATTGTGTCTGGGATTATGGCATTCATAGCATTCATGAAACTAGAATCATAGGTAAACTGAGAACCTCAGTTCCTCGCATGCCTTGCATGGTTTCCTCTGCCATCTGTGTATGAATGTGTGTGTGAATGGGTGAATCTAATGCACAATCTCTGTAAAGTGCCTTGTCTAAAAGCGCTTTATAAATGCAAGTATTTATTTTTTTATAATTATAGTTTTGTCAATACAATTGAAATGTAGTAGGGTTGCCTAAAAGGAACATCCCAAATAAGACCTTTTACTGTCTTTTTTACGTTGGAAACCCTCGGTATTTAATTCATGGACATAATAAGTAGCAAGCAAAGAAAACATTCAATAGACGTGAAAATCTTGGCTGGCTGAAGACCAAACATGCTGCAGCATTCTGTATCATTTGGAGAGGCTTATGTGCACATGCTGGGAGGCCAGTAATAAGAGAGTTGCTGTAGTCAAGTTTTGATATGACTGCTGTGTGGATGAGGAGCTGGGCTTACTCCTAGGTGAGGAAGGAGCACACACGCGAAGAGAAGAGAAGATCAGATTTGTTGCAGTCAGGATTGTTGTTGAATATGAGCAGATATTGAGCAGCACAGCATAGTCAGCACCTTTCAGCAGTTTGATAGCTTGTTTGTTTGGCATTTGATAGAGTATGGTATCACCTGCCTCTGACAGTACCAGTGTAGATTGTGTCTGGGATTATGGCATTCATGAAACTAGAAAATAGCCCTTATCGGTAGTCTGGCCCCTGTGAAAGTCCCCTGTACACAGACGGATACTAGTCCAGTGGGCTGCTAAACATTCAAAATTGAGGACAGCTCAATGTTAAATACGTATAGTTCTTTTCCAAAATGCTAAATAGTGTAAAATGGTGCAAAATGAAGTGAAATAATGTAAAATACATGCTTTCAACATGCACGCTACATCATTATCAGACATTAAAAAAACGGTATTATATGTATTTGGCAACACATTTATATATGAAATCAAGTGTAAAATGAAAAATAAATACATCACAAGCACTTATCACTATAATAGATCTATAACACAAGGATTATATATGTGCTATGTGTACTTTTGTGGCTGTTTGTTGTGTTGGTGTATGCTATGTTATGTTTTGTTTTGTTTTGTTTACTGCTTTGTTTACTGTTCTGTTTGTTTTGTCTGATGTTGCTCGAATTTCTTGTCTAAATGTGAAAAAAGTGTATTTTGTAAATAGCGGAGCTCCTTGAAAACAAGATGGTTCATCTCAAGGGGTTAATCCTAAATAAAGAATTTCAAACTCAGGATCAAACATTTTGGCAATTAGACTCCGTTAATGTATAAGATTAATTAATTAATAGCTTTTAATATAGGGAGAGTATAGGGATTAACCCTTACACTACATTTTTCAAACCAACATCACACAAATCCATACACATTATCTCTATAGTCATGTGATCAACACGATCTGTCCCCCATCATGTGAGCCATCGGCATTGCTGGCCCTAACCTACCTGACCTGGCAGAGACATTCAGTTCACAAGATAATATTACAAAACATAAGAGATAAGATGCATATACTGTAGATCAGACAAAAAAAGTGTGCTCCTAAAATCGTATAATATGTCCACCAGGCTGGGTTGCTTGGTGGTCAGGGCTTTGTAAGTCGTTTGATGCGGCCATCAGGGCAAGAGAAGTGGGGGGTGGGAGGGCGGGGGCGGTGCAATGTTTGACAACAACATAGAATTCATATGCTTCCTACAAGCAGTAAAGTCACCTGCCCGCTCCTTGTCCTTTGAGAATGAGGGGGGAAGGGTGTCGTCCAATTCATATGGAAGTCACATGGTTTCATGCCTCTTCCAAGACTCTTCCAAGCCTCTTGGCTTGAACCAAGCCAAGAGTCTTGGAAGAGGTATGAAACCATTCCATAGAGAATGAATTGGACGATATCCTCCCCCCATTCTCAAAGGACAAGGAGCGGGTATATCACTCTCTAGTGTGAATGCAGCCTATGCATTTGTGGCACCCCTATTAGACCAATTTGTTTTCAAACATTGAGACTACACATGCCGGTTTCCCATGACTCTTCTCCCTCCTGGCCCCCAAACGGTGGAATGAACTCCCCATTGCATAGATAGAACTGCAGAGTGCAGACTCACTCCCTAGCTTCACTGTATAGCACTTACCGTAGCACTTGCCATATAGCCTCAACGATCTTGCAGGCTTATGCAATTAGCCAGTAGCTATGCCACTCCCAAAAAGCTTTTGTCCAATGCTAGCTTAGAATAACTTCCTGCTTGCCAAGGTTTGCCTTGGCAACAGCCTTGGCAAGCTGCCGGTTGCTAAGCTAGCATTGGACTAAAGCTTTTAGGGGAGGGGCATAGCTACTGGCTAATTTTGAAAATGTAATTGCATGTTATGTAGACAGATGCCAGGTCACCATTCCACATTAAACAGCTTTTTTTTTTTTTATTCATTTCAAAACTCATACAGCTTTGCAAGACCTGCTGCCAGAAATGTACTAATTTATCTGAAAATACAAGACTGTTTTTTTAGAAGATTCTTCAAATTATCATTATTAATATATCTGAGTTCAAAAGGACAACTCTTGACTTGTTAAATTGGGTTGTGTCCCACTCCCATTTAATTGTCACTTTGAGCTCTTGTTGCGACCGTCAGGTCGCAGCTACTGTCAAAACCTCGACCAGCTGTGAGTCCGTCAGTCAGTCAGTCAGTCTGTCTGTCACACGTCACACTTTTGCCCTGCTCATATCTCCGCAACCGTTGCCCCGATCCATGCCCAATTCTCACATGGCCCTCATGAGGCCGATTCTTGCAAAACACATTTTTGGACACTGCTCCTACAGTTTTTAACCCTAAAATCACGCAAATCGGTACACAGTATGTATACACTCATCTCATCAACATGGATCTGTCCCATTTAGCGCCACCTTCAGGCTGTTTTTTTACAACACATTTTTGGACACTACTCCTACAGATTTGGCCCTAAAATCACGCAAATCGCTATGTCTACACTCATGTCATCAACATGGATCTGTCCCATATAGCGCCACCATCAGGCTGATTTTTTAAAACACATTTTTGGACACTACTCCTACCAATTTAGCCCTAAAATCACGCAAATCGCTACACACTTAATCTACACTCATCTCATCAACATGGATCTGTCCCATTTAGCGCCACCTTCAGGCCGATTTTTTAAAACACATTTTTGGACACTACTCCTACACATTTTGCCTGAAATCACGCAAATCGCTACACAGTATGTCTACACTCATCTCATCAGGATCTGTCCCATGTAGCGGCACCATCAGGCCGATTTTTTCAAACACATTTTTGGACACTGCTTCACACATTTTGGCCTAAAATCACACTGCGACCTGACGGTCGCTTATCTCCCGATTAGGGAGTCTTACTGGTAGTATCGCATGTGTGTTGTAGTAATGTTGCTCTGACAGTCATATCACCTCTTGTTTACAGTGATGAACACATCTGATATGATGACGGTGGTGAAGGAGAATCGGACTGTTGGGGGATCCATCACACTACCTTCCCCAAAAACGGAGTATGAAGCTCTGTATTTAAATACTTCGGTTATTGCTGTGGTGGTGGACAGGGAAATAAAGCATATGGATAAACGTTTCAGAGACAAACTTCAGTGGAATAAAGACTCTGGACTGTTTACAATCACAAGACTGCAGAGAAATGATTCAGGGATTTATAAATTAGAAGATAAAGCTACAAGTGTTGTTACAATTCATCATCTCATTGTTTATGGTAAGACAACTTTGTAATCACATTTTGGAAATAATTCTGTTATCTATCTATAATTCTATGAACAATGTAAAAACAGCCTGTTTGTTGGCTGCCAACAACTAGCCTAATGCTGTCTCATTGAAAGTGTGGTTTATGGTTTCCAAATGCAGAGAAGTAATTCTATGCCTCGATTGTCCACTAATTGTGTCCTCAGATGCTGCACCGATGCCTGCTGTGAACGTCTCTGATGTGAGCAGTGAGAGCTGCAGCTTGGTGTGTTTCATAGAGAAGGATGATGAGACAGTTCTCTACTGGTACAAAGGAGAGAAGATAGTGAACCAGAGCAGCAGCCTTCCCTCTCTTCCTCTCACTGTAGATATGGAGGGACTGAACTCCTCTTACAGCTGTGTGGCTGCCAACCCTGCTAGCAACAACACACTGTCACTCAACATCACAGCACTCTGCAGTGCCAACAGCCTTATAAGTAAGGAGAGTTCCACCACTGTTCATAAACAACATGTAATGTCTTTATCACAATGTTTTCTTTAATTTGTTTATTCTATTGTTTTGTTTTGTTTTTTACTAATGTTGATTTGAAATGTTCCTCACAGATGGAGACAGCAGGAAACCATCTCAATGGAAGTTATGGTTGAGTTTGGTGGTGCTTGCCGTCATCATCACTGTCGCCGTTGTTGTGATGATAAAGAGGAGGAGGGACAGAAAACCTCAAGGCAGGTATCCATTACTAGTAAGACACCTCAGGGTGACTTGCGACCTGCAGGGTGACATGCTCCCTCGCCCTAAAGTGAACCATATATGTCCATATATGGACTTTTATAACCTGAGAAATCCATTCAGCATAGCTAGTTTAATTGAGATCATAGTATCATTTACAGGCAACTGTACACATTGAACATCCTGTGTTGTCAGGTAGCCTACTAGGTCATAGGTAAAAAAGGGTTACTTTTTTTAAGATACGATCAAGAAGGCATTGTATATAATACCATGTTGTACCAGCCAGGTTACCCCCATCCCCTAAAACAAGTTCCTTAAACTCTGATAGTAATCCCCAGACAGGTCATTCTCATGGTTGAGAATAGGGTCTTTCTGTTTTACCGTATATTTAATACAATAGGTCCGCTAACTCAAATTATTCTTGAAACTAGTGATTATGCCTTTATTCTATTTTAATAAATATATATTTTGGGCCTTTTTTTGCCTTTATTGATAGATACATAGTAAACTGACAGGAAATGGGGAGAGAGATGGGGGAGGGGGCTGACACGCAGCCAAGTTTGTCGTGATCGGGACAAAAAAGGCACCATGACACACTGTCAGGCTGGATTAGCAGCCTAGGTGCCCAGACTGTTAGGCCAGCCCAGTGTAATAATAATCAACCCATCAGACAGAAACCCACACATACAGTTGAAACTGAAAGGTTGAGGAGTGGTAAAGCTTGAATTACAGTTCTTACTGGATTTGTTTCAGTTTCAGTTTCGCGCTCTATAGCTCACTGCAGCTAACACTACTAACACTACTAACACTACTAACACGCTGTTTACACAGAGCTTGGCTTCTCTTCACAGAGACAGCTTGGCTTCCCTATAATATAAAAGCTAATCTATATGACACAGATAAGGTTGCCTCAGTGATGACGGTGCAATCTATCATCTACTAAATGTTTGTACAGGTGTTCTAGGAACTGTATTTATGTGTGTGTGTGTGTGTGTGTGTGTGTGTGTAGGTGTGTGTGTGTGTGTGTGTGTGTGTGTGTGTGTGTGTGTGTGTGTGTGTGTGTGCGCGTGCGCGTGCGCGTGTGTGCGTGTGTGTGCGTGTGCGTGTGCGTGTGTGTGTGTGTGTGTGTGTTGCATACGTGTGTGTGTGTGTGTGTGTGTGTGTGTGTGTGTGTGTGTGTGTGTGTGTGTGTGTGTGCGTGTGCGTGCGTGCGTGCATGCGTGCGTGCGTGCGTGCGTGCGTGCGTGAGTACATTTGTTATATTCATTTGTATCAGTGTTTTTGCCAAAGAATTGTGGAACACTACAAGAAAATAACAAGTTTCACGTGTTTTTAACTGTCATTTCTAGATCCTCTTTACTCTGAAGTAAATGTTGCTGAAAGGACTGACAGGCAGGTTAGTAATACACACACACACACACACACACACACACACACACACACACACACACACACACACACACACACACACACACACACACACACACAGAGCTCAAGGTAATATTAACTGGAGATCTTTAAAGATCATTTCATTTATCATCTCCCTAACTAAATCTATCATCTCTGTTTGCTTTTCCTCCCTAAAGACAAATAGACAATGTTCCACTAGGCCTATGTGTAATAAAACTAGACCAGGTCAACCTGGTTGTGCCAGACCCCGGTTCTGCCAACCCCCTGTCTGTGATCATCATTTATGACATCATGCCTTTTGTAGGCATGTCATCATCATGTCATCATCATATATACCCTTTATATAGAAAAGGGACAGACCGACATTTGCTTATGTAGGCCTACCCATTTCATGGGTCTGGCAATAACAAACCTTCACCTTTCATGAAGCTACAGTAGAAGACAATATGTCACCATATCTTATCCCCCAGGCTGGGTTTATTCTCATACACTTTCATTGTTACTATGCAGTCTTTCTAAGATACATGTTTTCTTGTTCCCCCAGGAAAGGAGTTCGTAGAACTGTCTGAAGTAAGACATGCCTCCAATCTCACCACGGTCTATGACAAAGTGTCATTTCGTCACATCAAAACAGATGCAGTCGACAGCAGTCAGCCTTCATTGTGAATTTGAACCTTTTCACTCACGCACGCATACACGCATGAACCACACACACACACACACACGGACAGGAGCGATAATATTCTATAGGCCTACATTACGACTGACAACATAAAAAAACCTGAAAAGATAGAAAATATATTACATAGGCCTATATTGCAGCTGTTGAATCAGAAGATTATAGTTGTATTTGGTTTAATGTAATAGCCTATATTGTTCCATATTTTAAATCTGCTTCCTTTCTAATTTCGTGAGTGGATAGTGCTTATACTGATGAGATGCCCAAAACCAGAGTCTCCTGGACATTTATATAAGTATAAATACAAACAGATGTGACTGCTTAAAACGAAGTAATTCAACAGCTTAAACATGACACCTACTGGTGTCTTCTGCACAGTTATTCTCTACACAGAACAGCTTGCTCCTGTCTGGTGCTTTCGTTTTAGTCAAGCAACATTTCAGATAGATGTCATCAACACCATTGATGACATCATGGGGTGGTGACAGACAGCACAGTGACCATCCTGGTTGGTACAGAGGATGGCAGAGCTACAGTAGGACTGGAGACAACACTTCAGTCCATACTTCGAAGCACGCATTGACTCAAAAATGACCAGCACTTGTGATTACTTGGAGTATTATTTTTATTTAAAATGTTTAATCGTGTTTATATTTATTTGATGAAATGCTATATGTTAATGCTAAAAAGCCAGGCATGGTTGTAGCCAATGAATGTACACAATGATGGAGAGACGGTCTATCTATTCCACATGATAGGCCTATCAGTTCCACACAATATTAATGGGTTTTCTATGCCACAACCAAAGAAAGGAAACTCCCTGCAAACTCAGAATAGCCATTCTGAGACCTTGTGAACATGTTTTGATGGATGGTACCTTGATCATCATCTTTCATCGTTTTACTGCTGTCAAAGAGCACCTTTCTATCACTGATGTTAGTCTTAGAGTTATCATTGATGGGGTTTTTATAATTTTTTTATATATTTCTTTATGCATATTTAATGTCTTTATGCACCTTTTTTGAAAATGTCATGTTTCCCAGCAGCTAATAGTTGATGTTGTAGTGACTGTTTGCCTTTATGCACCTTTTTTCTATTGTTTCATATTTATTTAATAAGCTAATTTAACAGTCTTTTTTTGTTTTGCATGCCCGCCTTTAAGTTTTTGTTGATATTGGTATTACCCTAGGGCAGGGGTTTTCAAAGTGGGTGACGGGGCACCCTGGGGTGCCGCGACGGCAGTCCAGGGGTGACGCGAGATAATTTGATAATATTTGGAATTTATTTAACCTGACTTTCGCCAGATGGTGACAGCATTGCGTTGCATTGCTTACCATCTGGGCTCGCTCCGGCAGAACCGATGTAAGGGGCGGGCCATTTTTTCAAATTCTATAGCAGGTGATTGGATATGGCCGTCTCTCTGTCACAGTCTGGGAGTGCCAACTCCAACCACTCATATTGGCCTGTCTGCATGACGTTGGTCTGCAATCAGACTCTATTGGCTCAGAGCCGCTCAGAGCCCGCCCATAGCTGCCGCTGATTGGTCCGGCCCGGGACTTTACGAGTGTTATCAACTCTGCCGGACCGAGCCCAGATGGTAAAGCAATGCAACGCAATGCTGCCACCATCTGGCGAAAGTCAGGTTAGAATTTATTTGGACACTTGAAAAAATATTTAGTATCATTTTAAACTTGAAGTACAAAGTTATTTTCAGTCAGTTCTTAAACCAAAATGGCTATTATCTCAACGTTTTCCTTGCAACATAATCACTAAAATATCGTCACTGTCGGGCAGAAACCTTGTATCTCCAAGTTTCAAATGTGTATGTCTTTTGGTAAAGCAAAGCCCTGCTTCATCATACAAAACTGTCGCACAAAACTAGTGAAAACAGCTGATCTACAAGCACACAACGCCTCGCATGTAGATCGCCACGGTTTTGGACATACAAGGTTTCCACCCGACAACGACGATATGCTATAAATATAAGGTGCTGGGAGTGAAAATTATAATGTAGGGGTGCCCTGAGACAAAAACGTTTGGGAATCCCTGCCCTAGGGTCATGTAGGCTACATGTATTTTACTCTGTGTTGACCTATGTCTTTTCCCTCGCTTTTGTGTGATTGATTGAGTGGTGAGGAGTGACCGATAACTGATTGAGTACCAGCTGGGGTGAACGGTGACAGGGTGTTGTTTGAGTTTGAGTGTCTATACTAGGTGGAACCTGCTGGTGATTGTATAAGGTAGGGGTGGGTGTCCTTTCTGATTTGTTATTTGTTGATTGTGTGTTTCCTATGTAAGAGCAATGTATTTTTGATTAAAGGCAAGGACTTTCTTTGAGTATGATTGCATGACTGAAAGTCCTATCTCATTAGTCCTACATCTCATTAGTCCTAATTTGGTTAGGGTTAGGTTTTAGGGTATAGGTTTAGGCATAGTTTTACTGAGGTTAGGGTTTGGGTTAGGTTTAGGCATAGTTTTACTGAGGTTCGGGTTAGGGTTTGGGTTAGGTTTAGGCATAGTTTTACTGGTTAGGGTTAGGTTTAGGCATAGTATTTTCACCAGATTCGGACTATTATGGGATGTAGGAACAATGAGATGTCGGACCAATGCCATGGCACCGCACATAGGCCCACCCTGAGGTAATCCCTTGTTTTCAACTTTTGTTATAAATAAACCACTGTATTTTGGATGTTTGGTGTTGGCTGGATGTGTTTGGAGACTGGGAAGGAGGGCCTGGTGACCCTTAGGCCGGGTTGTAACCATGTGTAAAAGTGCCCTTCTGTGCCCTTAAGTTCAAAAATCTAAATCTGTTCACAATCTGGAACATTCATTACATGACAGTCTGCTAACCACAAGTGCCTACTGTTATTAGTGACATATGACCAAATGGAGAGCTGTTTTTGAAATTATAGTGCCCCCTATTGGTCCATTTGTGAATGACTTATGAGAGAATGATTCCTGTGATTGAGGATTGGGTCAAGAAAACAGCAGTAGGAGATAACCAACCAGGGTAGATGAAAATGATGAAAATATTGTTGATGATCAAAAATCTCTTGCTTCTGTGCTCTTTGATTAGAGCGATTCCATTCATTGAATGGTAAAACTCAAGATCTCAAATTTAGCAAATAAACACTAATAAAAAAGATTCTACCAATACAGTAACCTCGCATCACCAGTCTTTCCACCTCGGAGGAAACCAATACAGGTGTTGCCCGTTTCACCTGTAGGCCTACAGTGGCGACAAATCATACTTGGTGACTTGGTGATCGATTTTATAGAGATCACTTGTCAAGCATATAATGAATTCAGCAAATTTAACTTTTTCAGGGTTATACACCAGACCCATATTTGTCAGAATATGCTTTGTTCACGTTCCTTGTGTTAAGGTGTGATTCTGAGACCGATAAATTAACAGGATTTGGACTCATGGCAACTTTCCAACATTCAACATTGCTTTAACCTTCACAAAGCAGAGGTGATATTCTTTTATATTATATTTGGAATCTTTCAAGCTAGAAGTACAAATATTTCACATAGGCCTCGTGAGGTTTCTTTCTTGCCAGTTTCAGTTATAGTAGCACATTTTATTATTTGTATTTGTGGCCTGAAAGGTGTCCTGCTGTGTCTGTCTATCTTTGCTTTGTGGTGTTATGTTATATATATGTTATATAAGACAAAAATTGTTTTCCAGATTGCAGCAAATGTGACCTCTGCATCCACACCAGAATAAAATAGAAACCCTAGAATGCACTTTCTTATCTTTCTTTATCTTATTTTAATATGAGTTAATGTATATGCACATGTTACAAAAATGTCACATTCAAATATTATCAGGACAAAGTCATGCATTCTTTGATATTAAAAATGAAAACCTGAAATGTTATTTATTTGTTCTTACTTCTTACTGGCATCATTAAAGGGATATTTCACTTTAAAAAAAAGAAGAAAAAAAAACATTTTATCGTCTAATCAGGCTTTTTTGGGAACAGGACAGTTTTTGAATTTCTTCATTCAGTATTTAGATATTGATATTCATTTCCCCCCATTTTCCCCCCTTCCAGGACCTTCCTATACAAACCCATTATAACTTCAAACTCCATTTTAACCATGATAGATTCAATTAAAACACCTGTCCTTTTTTCTGTTGACTCCTGACACCCTCCGAATATGTGAGCAGGCCGTGTTTTTTCGCTAACATTTTTCATTGTTTTCTATTAATTTTGTGGGGAAATACAAATTATTAAATACAATAAAAGATTATAAAAAAATGAAAGAAGTTATCGACAAACACAGCCTGCTCACATATTCGGAGGGTGTTAGGAGTCACCAGAAAGAAGGACAGTTGGTTAAAATGGAGTTTGAAGTTATAATGGGTTTGTATAGGAAGGTCCTGGAAGGAGGCAACATGGGAGAAATTAATATCAAATATCTAAATACTGAAGAAATAAAAAAAACTGTCCTGGATGTTCCCAAAAGCCTGATTAGACGATAAAATGACAAGACAAAATATATATATTTTTTAAGTGAAATATCCCTTTAAACTTCACAGGAGATGTGGAGAGACACGCACTGTCAGGCATCATTGCCTTTGTGATATGTTCCTGGACCGGTAGGCCAGCGGGCACCCCTTCTCTTCACAATGTTAATATTGGTTGTGAATTGATTTTATTCTCATTCTTTGTTCTCTTCTTCCCTTTCATTCTCAGTAATTTATGATACAGGACGTGCATAGTGACAAAGAAACAAAGATGTGCAATGTATTTAATCTTTTATTGTGGAAAGAAAATCTAATTGATAGCTCATCATATTAGAAAATGTAGTACACTCATTATATGACATAAAAAGGAAAATACCACTGCAGATGGAAAACAGACTTGAAAATGCATGAATTAAATGAATTGCAGTGAATGTCAATGTCTAGCATTCATGTCATCATGCAAAACACCAGTCAATAAGCAAGTTGTTTCATGGAAAATGTGTAATTTGAAGTTCACACACCCATTTTAAAGGTGATGAAGAATAATAATAGTGATGAAGTACAATACCAATTAGTGGCCTTTGCCACTGCGTGGCTTGGCCACTAATAACGTAACGTGCCATGAATTTGTAGATCTTCTATTTTCATTTTTAGAAATTCATGATGTACCTTTTCCCCTTTGTA
>NC_137812.1:5564495-5586995 GCF_963921795.1 Nannobrachium achirus
CCCCCAAAACAGGCGCAGGAGTAGCGCTAGGTAGAGAGGCGCATGTGTGTCTTTGTTTTCAAAGAGTCAGAACAAACTCCTGGGCTGGTGATCAACACTGCTTTTCTGACGTTCCTCCCAACAGCGACACATATATCTACACGTTACTGAGCTGCATGTGTGTCCAGCCTGCTTGCAAGTGTTTGTGTGCTAAGAGATAAACACATCTCCAACTCCGACCGTCTAACTTTGCTCAGCGTTGCCATGTTTTGTTTGTGAGAGAGAAACAAGCAATCAGGTCTATGAAAATAAAATGTATGTTTTTGTAGTGGAGTAAAGGTACAATATTTGGATCCGAAATTGTGGTGGAGTAGAAGAAATCAAAATACTGAAAACTGGAAATAGACAAGTAAAGTACAAATACCTTGAAAATAATTAAGAGACTTCTCTTTACTTCTTTAGGCCAAAAATGATAAATGTTCTCTTATTATTTTGAGGGCAAAAATAAGAATTAATATTAAAAATTAAGTGAATTAAATACTGGAATTAATTAATTAATTATCAAAAACATTCTGTGCACGCGCTTTGCGCGTGCGCCAGGAGATCCCCCCTGGTCAAGACTTTTTCCTGCAGGAAACCCTGCAGATGCACATTTTTATTCACGCTACACCAGACTAAATTGTCCAGTCTTCATCAGAGCATAGCAAAAACCTGATGTTATACATGGCACGCTTATTTTTATATTGTTTACAGTCATCCCTATCTTTGTAGGTCAGGGGTAGACAAGCTTTACATGTGACAATACATTCACCAGTACAACATGAATATAGAAAAATAAAATCGGACAAAAGATACATGGGGTGAGTGTGCATGCTGTCAGCATAAATGGGGACAAAACATTCAATGCAACATCCT
Source organism: Nannobrachium achirus (assembly GCF_963921795.1). NCBI lineage: Eukaryota > Metazoa > Chordata > Actinopteri > Myctophiformes > Myctophidae > Nannobrachium > Nannobrachium achirus. The sequence goes on from NC_137812.1 coordinate 5,565,390, forward strand.
TCATAGAATATGTTTTGATCATTGCATCATATAAGCTTAAACAGTATTAGGAAATCTAGACAAACTATATCAGCATTACCATAATTGTGCTTAATACAAAGCAATGTGTTGTTCAGTGTCTATGGAATACAATGAGTAATTAAGGCCTAAGGTAAATAAATGTAATCACTACCCCATGGTTGCAAGGTATTTAATTGGTCTATCGAAAACATTACATTAACACTAGGGGAGGACTCTATACTGCCTCCCCCTGGCCAGCCAGGGCGCCTGATGGAGGGGAAAGGAACTGGTTGGAATAACGTGTTCCTTCCACGTGCTACGTACAACCGGGGAAACTCCCCCCTGTCAGGTGAAAAGAAGTGGCTTGCTCACTCCTCATGAACTGAATGAAGCCCCAGGCGTGGCAGAGGGAGAGCAGAGCTGGGGATTACAGCTTAGGCAATTCACACTGGGTGAAAAAATGGGTTACAAAATAGTGGTACAAAAATTAAAAGTAAAAAAAAAAAAAGAAAGAAAAAAAAAAAGTTCTTGAGTGTTTTGCCAATGGCATATTCAACATTTCCGGCATGTATTTCCTGTATAGTTTTGTGTTCAGAGATACTCAATTTTAAACATTTTTTAAAAATATTATTTGACCAAAGTCCTGAATATATTTGCACAAGGACAAGTGAGGCTATATACCACAATGGTGGAATTAGTTGAATACATTTGAACCAGGCACTAAAATTAAGTGAACCATAGGCACTAAAGCAGACTGGTCACATGAGAAGACTGAAGGAGGAAAAATAGAATGTCTGTAGATGATAAACTGCTCTCCCATCTTTTTCATTTGAACCAAACCTGAACGTTTCACCCATGTACTTAAGAAATAACTTGGAATATTCTTTATAATCATTTTGAAAATAAAATTCTAATAAATCCTCACTCTGTCCACATACTGTACGACCTGCAAGCTGTTCAAGTACTCCTAGGGGTGCTTTTACCCCTGTTAGGGGGAACCAGACCCACTGCTGTAGAACGTGGTATGGCACTGTAGACTTCCTGGCCCATAGTGGCTAGTCGGAGGCCCTGATAGATGGTGCCTGGATCTGTGGGCTGACAAATATAGGGGAGAGAAAAGGTTAAGAAACTGGTTAATTTGTACATGCCCAGAATTTGACATCTGCATTTTAACCCATCCCAAATACAAGTTAGGGGTTCAGTGTCTCAAGATGGGGGGGCCTTCTAATTCCCATGCAAAATGCCTCTGCTATCATAATGCCTTTAAGGGTAACTATGAAACCATGGGTAGATAAACAACACACATTCATTGATGAAAGTGAACTGCAGAATTAACATGCTTCTCTTTCTAGCTATTTTAGTAAAAGATAATAATTAATAGAGTGTGATGTTGAATTGATTGTATAGGAAAAATCGATTATTAAAATATATTAATTCAATTTCAAATATAATTTGAATAAAGCTACATGAATTTTAGCATTCCTATTCTGGACATGTCATAAGGCGAACTTTTGCCGAAAATATCTTATCTACAAGAACTGCCAGGCCCCAATACACAATGTAATCTAAATGACATAACAAAGCATTTTTAGTTTTATCTTTAGCCAATGATCACAATGACATGACAAAGCCTTTTTAGTCTTTAAGAATCGCTCACTTCCACTCAGTGTCTCACAGCTCCCTTATTGATCACATTATATCAGATTTGGCATATTGATCACTGTATATTAATAATCATTACATTTGGTTAATGGGAGTAGTTATACCAATGTCAATGTTTCAAGGGAGTTATAGTAGGCGAGTGGATCTTTTTCGATTTCATAAGGAAATGAAATTAAGAGTGAAAAGTGAAAAGCAAGAAAATTATTGAGACATGTTTGAAAAAGTACATGAACAACTATGGGATGGAATGTTCTACTAACCTGTTCTCTCCCCACAATGTGGAAGCTTGAATGAGGAGCCTGAACCTGATTGTGTTTTCTGTATAGAAAAGAACACATTACACTCTATTTAATTGTGATGAATATGATACAATACTCATGGATTGTGTTTTTCTTTTATTTACGATAATATCATTATAGCTTATAGGGTTCTCCATTGTTACAAACAAAATCCCACTAATTGTTGACTAACTATGAAGCTACAGTTCCAAGAACAAGGCAGCGTCATTTGATACTCACTTATACAGACACAGACAGACTGTACATATTATGCCACTTGAAACCACAGCAACTGCAGCAGCAAGTATGGAGAGAAGAAACCATGACAGATGTACTGTGTAAAGTTAAAAGAAAACAATATTAAATGTTGCCTTGTGCTGATGTCATTTTCATTTTGGACTAAACCTTTGAAGTTTGCTTTGTCCCCCTCAAAGCCGTTTTAAGTTTAACATTTTGGACATATACATATTTAGTCATTACTACTTGCCTCTGGTGTAATCACGATCAGTAATGGTTAAATTCCACGTAATTGTCCAGTGACCTTTCCTTTTAGTTACATTACAGCTGTAGACCCCTGCATCGCCTTGGAGGATATTAGTAAAGTTCAGCTCTGAAGAATCATGATTAATGCTAATCCTGTGTGAGGTAACATTCTCAGCTCTCACAGTCTTATTAGTTGAAATATGGTGAGCAAGAAATTGATGTCCGTCTTTCTTCCAGTAGATTTGTAGAGGATCAGAAACGTTGCACTTGAAGTGAACAAAGTCTCCTATGGATGCCATTTCATGTCTGTTCTCAGAGTCGGAGGACCCGGCAACACACCCTAATGTGGAAATAAAATGGTTTTGAATGAAAAACATGCGTATGAAGAAAATGCATAAAATACTTACATCATCACAAGAATGCACATACCAAACCCTCACTGTACCTGTAAACTCATCGAGCATTACGATGACCAATACGGAACCAATACAAGATAAGCTTTGAATTCAATATATAAAGAACAAAAATGCTTAATGAAATAAAATATTTTATCTTAAAAATAGTCTTTTAGTTTGGGGCGGATTTGGAGGTGCGCTATTATTATATTATCTGATTAGTGGTATCTATCCACCCACACCTTTATTCTGTAACAAAAAGGAAAACAAATTTCATTTAAAAAAATCTTATTTACCAAATCAGTCAACATCAGTTTACCAATTTGAAAAAGCAGTTTCCTTTGATGTGAAATGCTGGTAAATTCACAAGGTCATAGACATATGGATACAGCTGACTGTGGTCTTTATCTTTGCTATACACATACACACTGTATAGCACATCAAAATCAAAATCTTGCCTTAGAATGATGGTTGTTGTGCCTGGAGCCATGATATAATACAAAATACCACAGCCTCAAGTGTTTAAGTATTACTACTACTATATAACACAGTTGTGAGCAAACCACAATTTTATCAATGACAAAAAGAAAATGTTTTGCTGGTAGCTAAAATCTAACATAGGCATGGGTTCCAATGGGGAGTTACAGTTTGAAGGTGTATTATACCAAGAATTGTCAAGGGCATCTTGTCCAGTAGGATCCACTTGAGAAGAGAGTGAAGATGCAGCTGTAGACTCCTTCATCCAACAGAGTAACATTAGATAAATGTTTTTTTTTTCTTCTTCTTTTTTGCCCTTTGGCAATGTGTTCCCAGACGCACAGTATGTCATGCATGTTATATGTCCATATAATTAATAGGCCTATAAGGCATTCATATTATTCACTTTATTATACGTCCATCACTCTTAAAATTGTTGGGTCAAAAACAACCCAAGTTGGTTATTTATGTAACCCAACACGTAACACTGTTTTGGACCAGCCCAACATGGGTTATTGCAGACCAACAGGGTTGGGTTAAGGCTGTGACCCAGCATGTTGGGTTGGGATTGTACAACCAAGTAATGGGTTAAAAGTGACTTTGCTGTTGGGTTAATGTGATACTGCTGATGGGTTGGAATCTAACACCCAAAAATGGCTTAAAAGTGACCTTGTTGTTGGGATTGTACGCTCATTCACATTAAATCTATTCATTTTTTTTTACAACATTTTCTTCAATGACATTTTTCATGCTTAATCTACTCAAGGAAGAATGCATGCGGAGTAAATGATGCATTTAGTCGTAGCAATATATCACAACTTTGAACACAACAGATTATGTGGTGCTTCACATTAAAAGAACAGCAAACCTGTTTGTATGTGTCAGTCTGGACCATCTTAGTCATGGTTTCTGTTTCTGTAAGCAATGTTTTTTTTATATATATTTTAATTAGGGATTATGACTGGCCTACATCCACTGCGATCATTTACAATACAATGTTGTTTTCTCTATCTAAAACCATAAAATAATGGAAAAGTTTGTAAAAAATATCTGTATGGGAGCACAGTTGCATGCTGGGTAACTGCCCACCCACTTAGTTTAACCCAATAGTGGTGCAATTCACAAACCAATGTGTTGATAGACAGAGAGGGCGGGTCTATTTTAACCCAAGTTGGTGCAATGCAGTGAACCATGTGTTGGGTAAACTCGAATTCAAAAGCCTATACCAACACTTGGGTTATGAACTCAATGCATTTTATCTGATGATGTGGGCGGGCCATCCATAGCCCAACAGATGGTTTACTAATTTTAAGTATTTTTAATCCAATGTTTGGTCAAACTGACCCAACCTTTGACCCAACAGTGTCAACCCAGCAAAAGGGTTGAACATTTGACCCAACATTTTTAAGAGTTAATATAGGATATAATGCAGAAGCACTCTTTATGTGCAAAGCCCTAGTGTTGACGGGGGTTCCGGCCGTTCCGGCTCACTTTAAACCCTGCTGGTGGAATAATCTGCTCAAGTTCAGAATTTCGGTAGTCTGGGATCACTTCACTTTTCGGGTTTGTAACCGGTCTGGAGCGGAAACCACAAAACGTCACGTTGTAGTACTCAAAGGACTACAATTTGCCGGAAAGATCAAACCGGATTCAGTTTTAACCCAAAATATTCCCCTGCGCTCAAGGACACACTTTTAGGGCCTACCCAATAAACTCCTTGATGCGGAGTAGTTTTGCTTTTGAAAAATTCGTTTGGTATATGCATCTTTTAGTCCAACTTTTAGCGACTGGCAAGACTACACAAGGCTACTCGAGCATATTGGGGAAACAAACGGAGGGAACCAAATCAAAGCGACGTCGCTTCTTCTAGTGGTTTCCGCGCTCTAGGCGGAAACCAAACGGCCTGTTGTGAACGAACACCAGGCTTTTTCTCTGAGAAAGCCTGGTGGGCGAGGTTAGAATTTCGGAATGGTGAGGTCCTGACCGCAATTCCGGAACCCCACCTTTCAGAAAATTAAAATTCGTAAAGGGGGGTTTCGAAAAGGGGGGGTTTCGAAAAGGGGGGGGTTCGGAAAGGGGGGTTTTCGGAATGGAGAACCGTCCCCCGAGTATGGCCGGGGTCCATACTCGGGTGAAATGGTGTAGAAGTCACCGTATATCATTTGTCTGATTTTCCTCTTCCAGAAGATCTGAGGGATTTCATCAGTTGCATTCTGTATTATAGGATATTTCATTAAGATTTACTTCTCTGATTTCCAGTGTCGGCAAAGTGCAAAAGACCTTTTGAAAGGAGACCCGGTCCTTTGATCTTGTGGGTGGCCGTAGCTGAATGGATGGGGAGGTCGCTTGGGAAACAGAATGTCCCAGACTCCCAGGTTTTTTTTCCCCACCCCAGCTATGTGTAAAGGTGTCCATGAGTAAGTTACTTATTCCCTAACCGCTCCCCCTAAATGCTCTGTGAACTAACCATCTGAGCAGCCACCTGCTGGGTGAAGCTGAAAACTGAGGGTGCATTCAAACCACGTTTTATTGCGATTAACCCTTTAACTCATGGGATGCCCACGAGGTGTCTACACGTCAATCTCTTTGATTTCTCTGGAGGCCCACGACGCGTTTGCCACGTTTTACAATATCTATACTGTACTGTAGTTTATAGATCTTCTATTTTCACTTTTAGAAATTCATGATGTACCTTTTTCCCTTTGTAGAAATGTAGTGGAGTGAAAGCCATGAATACTAAGATACTCAAGTGCAGATACTCAAAAATGGTACGTAATTAAATGTGCTTAGTTACTGTTTGCCACTGTTGGTTCCTAAACCTGGTAGGCTTATAAGTTTCTTTGAAGCCCTATTGGTTCATCTGCTTACTCAAATTTTTCACACTTGTAAGTCACATAATTGGCCCTCGTTTATCAATGTGGTGCAGATCAAAATGTTGGCGTATGCCACAATGTAGGCAAATTCTCAGCTCTCACAGTCTTATTTGTTGAAATACGGTGAACAAGAAAACAAAAGTTGATTTGTAGAGGATCAGAAACGTTGCACTTGAAGTGAACAAAGTTAGTGGTATGAAAAGAATAATCTATATGAAGAAAAATAATGCATACAATTATTTGTGTCAAAAGCATACACATACATACAAACCCTCTCTGTACCTGCAATTTGAGCATTAGGATGACCATGGACAGCACATGCACAGAGAGCAGAGTTGCCTTGGCAAGTCTGTCAAAAATAGTAATAGTGAAACTGCAGAGTTCACGCTGGTAGGTAACATGACTGAGAGTTTCGAGGAAGGAAGTTTGGTTGCGTTGGATAAGCTTGTAAAGATCAGAGTTATTGAACTAAGAAAGGTGACTTTGCATGCTCACTTCTATTAATTAACAATTAAAAAATATTCAGATAATACATTTAATTTTCAAAAAGCATTGTTTTAACTGAGCTTAAGACTCAAATAGTGTGTTCATGGAGATACAGTATTTAGATGCTTTTTTTCAGGTTTCCTGCATAAAGACTTCCTCGGTTTTGTGGTTTTTGATATCACCTTGCAACTTCAACCTAATTCTCAAAACACTCACGCACAAGCGCGCACGCACGCACGCACGCACGCACGCACGCACGCACACACACACACACACACACACACACACACACACACACACACAGGAATGGAATTGAGTAAAATGTTCTGTTCTCTTTATTGTAATTAACCACACACCCAAAAAAATAATCTCTCAGTTGAACACATTTTAAATGTGTGAAACTTTTCCACCCATTTTATATGAGTAAATGTATATATGGGATATATGTAGTCCCAAGTCAAATCTACATTCAATGCAATGCATGTTGTTCAATTAGTCCAACTCATTTTCATTAACTTAAGCCAAGTTAATTATATGAACTTAATTAATTTACGTTTGTCCAACTCAAACAAATGTTAACGTAAATGTGTTGGTTCAACTCATTTTTATGGAATTAAGCTAAGATAAATAAAATACTTTTACATTTACATAAGAAGAGTTCGGTTTCAGGTTTTCTTCTGGATGATTTGTTTCAAGTTTTACAATATCAACATACAGATGCATAATGGATATATGCAATAGCAGTGATTATTGAATAATCAGAACATTTAAGAGAAAACCAACGCAATAACCTCAAAGTTACCATGAGTTCTTCTCTTTTAGCCTAGCATGGGGAGGGAGCTCAAGCTTAAACTAGCAGCCTAGCAGTTAGGGTTAGGGTTTAGGCTCAAATACTGACAAATCAAATTCTGACATATGACAGTCATCTTGCCAAGGCAGACACATTGATATGATACATTTAGCATTTTTAGCTCCCGAAAGCTTAAACATTTCCCTGAAAACCTAGAAAAATGCTGTTCCCAGCATGCTTTGCATAACATGTGACCAACTTATTTGACCAATCAAGGGAAAGGGCTGGAGTCACTTCTCAGATCTGTAAAATGTACTTAATAAAATTGAGTTGGATTCAAACAATATTCTCAGAATGATTTCAGCCTTAAAAACTACTCAATAAAATTGGTGAGAGGCGTGGTTTATGGGACTCTGGGAGTTTTCATTGGAACTCATTTTCAATGTGTTTTTAAATTCCATTACTAAGATTTGAGTTACATGAATGTAATATAAATGCATAATGTTAAATGAATAGATTTTGTATAAGCACTATTAATTACATTTGAGTTGGAACAATTTAATAAAAATGCATATATTGTAAATGTATATATTTAAGGTAAGCACGATTAATATTTGTTCAGTTACATCAATTCAATACATTTGCATATATTATAATTAAATACATTTAAATAAAGCCAACATAATGTAAATGTATCACATCTGGCACTATTAATAATATTTGAGTTATATCAATTAAATGTATATGCTTATGCCTTGAAGTGAAGTAATTAAATAAAGCAAACATAATTTATATGTGTCACATTTATAGGGGGGTTGAATCAGTTTTTTGGGTGCAGGACATTTCCAGTACAATAAGTTAAAAGATTTTTTTAAAGAAAAACATCTAGGAAAAATAGAACTACTGACCGATTGTGGAATGTGTTTTTTTTTATTTATTTTTTATTGTTGCATAGATAAACATTTCATTCAAACCATTTGAATATCGACAACTACAGAGTGTGATGTGGTTTGTGCTAGAGTTGCAACATTGTGTGTTTGTGGCACCTGCTATGGGCAGAAGTGAAAGCGTTTTTTGAAATGTCACGAGTCACCCCCACAAAAAGACCACCCCAAAAATTGGTGTGCGCAAGTTCCCTGTGCTCTCTGCACGGCCCTGATCAGGATTGACATTTGATTCGATCAAGTGTCTCACAGGCACAGCTGCCATATAGTGTGTGCCAACGGTGACGCAATTGTAGTCCAATATAGCGGCCATATTTTGGGTCAAACACAGGTGTTTCAATTGTTTGATTGGCATAGAACAGGGGTGTCCAAAATGCGGCCCGGGGCCAAATGCGGCCCGAGGACAACGGCCCTCTGCTTCATTCCTAAATTGTATTATAAACGGCCCGCCAGCACCGTCAAACAAGAATATTTTCCCAGAGTATTATTTGTCTGGATTGTTTCCTGGCTATTTTATTGTATGTTTTACCTTGCATGTCTGGTTACATTTGGTAATGTGAAATTTATTGTTTACTGCCATCGGTTAATGTTAGCTTTATTTGCCGATACCGATATTGACCGATATGGCAAATATCGGCCGATGGTGTGGCCGATACATCTGTGCATCCCTAAAATATAAGCCTTGCATTGTCGGAATGCATATAGACGTCCCTCAAATGTTTCTGTACCTTGATGAACTGAATACACAAAAACAAGCCCTGCCCCTGGGCTTATTGGGTTATCCTTTTAGCATTCTTTTGCATAAATATGTGCCACCGCGCCTTTTCTTTTTTCAAACTGTTAATAACATATTCGATAATACAAGCAGATTAGATTCAACCCATTAAGATCTGATTTAAAAAGAAATAGCAGATCTGTTTCAGTCTGCAGAGTATTATATTTGAGTCTCAGTGCACTTGCACAACAGCGTTGTGGTTGTCAGAGAGACATTTGGCACGAAATGTGTGTCTGGTTTCTACCCCAAGTCTTCTACTAAAGACTTCCTCTTGCAGTACCAAACCTACACATTATAGGGCACAAGTAGGCCAGATGCTATAGAAACCTTTAACCACTGGGCAGGGGTGTGCAAAGAGCGGCCCGTTGACAAATTTTACACAGCCCGCAGCTTCCTCCGTAAATAGGCCAGTCAATCTAAGCTAAAAAGGGGCATGACCCAAAAGAAATTGCAATAGTAATCATTCAGGGTTTTTTATGATCCTTATAGGCTCATCCAAAACACATGTTAAAAATCTTCCAACATTTTCTTTGTGGATCAAGGTAAATTCAGAGGGTTCAAGTTTGGGTCCCTTCACTTACTATACAGGAAAAAAGACCCCCCAAAAAAATCTTCTTTAAGTAGCATGTGAGGGGTCTAACTAGATTTTTTAGGTCTTTTCTTCCTGTATAGTAAGTGAAGGGACCCAAACTGGAACCCCCTAAATTTACCTTGATCCACTAAGAATATTTTGGAAGATTTTTTTAACATGTGTTTTGGATGACCCTAAGGATCATAAAAAACCTTGAACCATTACTATTGCAATTTCTTTTGGGTCAAACCACAGATTGACTGGGCTATGAATGGTACTACAAACGCCCTGCAGCACAGTCAAACAAGATGTTTATAGTATAAACAATGTTATTGTATAATTTATCAGTGTTCCTTGTTGCCTGCTATTTTGTTTTACCTTACACGTCTGGTTACATTTGGTTGAGTTATTTGTATTTAATTCAGAGCACACAAAAGAAAAATAATGATAATGATAGCTAAAATATTGTAATTGCGATGCATATCATCGTTGTCGGGTGAAAACCTTGTATGTCCATAACCGTTAGTTTTGCATTTTAAAAAGGATTTAAACTAGTGAAAACAGCCCATCTACAAGCACACAACGCCTCGCGGTGCGAGGCGTTGTGTGCTTGTAGATCTGCTGTTTTCAATACTTTTGTGCGACGGCCTTGTATGATGAAGCAGGGCTTTACTTTGCGAAAGAACGTACACATTTGACACTTGGAGATACGAGGTTTCCAGCCGACAGTGGCGATATGTGACTTTGTTATGGTCCGACCGAAATGACATTTTGTCAGGAGATAGTCGGCCCTTGGATGTTTCAATATGTTCTAATGTGGCCCCCTTTGAAAAACGTTTGGACACCCCTGGCATAGAACTAATACTACTACTCCAATGATCAGAACACCTGTGTAAGCAGTGTTTGACCCAAAAATGTACGCTCTAGGACTACAATTGGCACACATGATCACTGTCAAATGTAGCAAATGTGACTACCGGTATAACATTTTAATTAAAGGGCAGTGGAGAACATAAGAAAGAAACATTTGATCTTCGCACACACACACACACACACACACACACACACACACACACACACACACACAAGAGTCAAAGGTCACTCTGTGCGCAATTAAGATGTGGCATTCTGCCCCTACACATTGAAACAGGAAGGTACAGGGGCCTAGCAGAGGAAGAAAGAATATGTGTATACTGTGATCTGGGTGAAGTAGAGAACGAAATACATTTTATTTTATTTTGTCCTTTGTATCATGATTTGAGAGTATGTTTATTTAAAAAAGTTCATAACCCTGACATTAATTTAATAGAGTACGAGAATGGTTCCTTAATTACATTTCTTTTTGATCATGTATTTGCTTTTGCAGAATTTCTATTTAAAGCGTGGGGCAGGAGGAGAAGGGTGACTTATAGTTGAATTTAAATGTTGACTTTTGTGTTAGGTGCAGGCCATATGGAGATGTAGTGTATTGCAGGGATGGGTGCACCCCTCTCATCTCTGCAGGCGTTCGAGTGTTTGCAGGGATGGGAGGGGTGTACTCACTCCTGTAAGGCACTTCAGTAAGGTACTCACTTCTGTGAGACACTGTATTTGTATTAAGCTGTTGGTGGAATGCACACTGGAATGTTGTTTTGTTGGTTATATGTACAGTATATATTTGTTGTGTCTGATAATCCCATGTGGGATGGGTCAAATATTGTCCAGACACGAAAATAAAATATTCATTCATTCATTCATTCATTCATTCATTCACACACACACACACACACACACACACACACACACACACACACACACACACACACACACACACACACACACACACACACACCAACACAGTCTCATACAACACACACACACACACACACACACACACACACACACACACACACACACACACACACACACACACACACACACACACACACACACACACACACACACACACATAATAATCCGCTCTTTATTAAGCTTATGTATACCCGCTTCCTATGAACTCTACTGCACAAATGCACATGTTCACACACAGGCTATACACCTATTTGCGATTAACTAGTTTTTTTCTCTGTCAAACATGGTTTGAAACCTTAAAAAGTTATGTTTCTCTTTCATTTGAATAGACTGAGACCTACTTTTACAAAAAGACCGCTGGCACAAAATGGATGCATGTGATATATTCCTCACTGACTGACTCAAGTAGTGTATCTTAGGATCTATTACTAAGTGGATCTGTTCATTTAAGTGCTGAGAATAGGCTGGTAACTTGTCTCAGTTTGTGCTGCAAAATGTTCCATCTGTTTATTCACACTTCAAAACCACAACCACCGGTCATGGGTTTGACGTGTGACTGTTGGAACATTAACATACCTCTCATATCGGTATGTTGTGATTCAACTACTTTATCAAACATATCACTACGAGTGTGTAATAGAAGTGTTTGCACTTCAAATTATGATTCATATGTTTTTGTTTCGATTTGACTGTAATTAAAAGTGCATCAGTTTGCACACCAGTTCTCCATTGTGTGGTCTGTGGGGTATAGCAGTGTTGCTGACTGGTATGTTGCAGGCTGCAGGCATGAGGCATGCGGCAACTTGCAGCCAGTAGTGGAAAAAGTAATCGCATTTTGTACTTGTGTGAAAGTATCAAAACGGCAATGTAGAAATATACTGTTACAAGTAAAAGTGCGGAATCCAAAATGTACTTGGGTAAAAGTTCAGAAGTATTGGTATCAAAATGTACTTAAAGTACAGCACACTCTGGCTTCACTGTGATGTCAACAGAATCCCTTTTATTCCAATGGAGTTCCCTGATGTCATCAATATTAAGCCCATATCTAAAAGTACTTCATATGGGAATGCCCATATATGGAGCCCACATCGGCCACATACCACACTAACAGAAATATTCTACAGACAGGGATCTCCATGTATGTGTTACGATTGGTGTGTGTTTGACCCAAATGCACAGCAAGGAGGAGGCAGAGGAAGGTTAAAGCCCACCCGGGCGTGTTTCTTAACCTGGAGCACAGAGTTAAAGGCACAAGGGGGCAAAAAGGGGGTAGTGGGTGCCGCTGCAGCTCCAACACGGTCCGGGGTCTTGAGGAACTGGAAGGAGAGGAGAAGCACGGTCAGCAATAGATCCACAAGAATTAAAGGGCAATGCCACTAATAGAGAGAACAGTCTAAAGCTCTGCTAAACTGGGAAAGCTAGTCTGCAGGTTGTACTTTACCATACAAGTGGAAAGGTGAGGATCTGACGCAGAGCTGTGTGCTGGCCAGGATCTTGTAGACTCAGGAGCTGATTTCAGACTCAGCCCAGGTGAGGAGATTGCCAATGGGAGACTGGTGTGCAGATGTCTGGGACTCAGAGGTCTTTAGGCATAGTTTTACTGAGGTTGGGGTTAGGGTCAGGTTTAGGTTTAGGCATAGTATTTTTACTAGGTTAACATTCAACATATTCTGACTAATGGGATGTAGGAACAATGAGATGTCGGACCAATGCTGGCATCCATTAATAACAAATAACTGAGTAAGCAGTGAAATGCAAATTCAGTGACAATCATGACAACCTTGCATATATATAAATCTACAGTACAGCATAAAAACAAACAACGTAGTGGCACTCCAAAAAACACGAATGCAGATTTTTACACAGATGCACATTTTTATTCACGCTACACCAGACTAAATTGTCCAGTCTTCATCAGAGCATAGCAAAAACCTGATGTACATGGCATGCTTATTGGAGCTGTGTGCAGCTCCCTATACGTGGCTGTGTGGGTCTGTCTGTGTGTCTGTCTGTGTGTCCGTCCGTGTGTATGTAGCCTGACTTCGGCGCGTAACTAGTGCCGCACCATTTACGCCACTCGCGCAATATATACATCAAAATGTGCGGCTCGGCCGGGAATGGTGTTCTATTACCTTTTGTTCCGATCCGCCTTACCATGCCGACGTAATCGGCAAAAAACGACGCTTAATTGTCCCCATTGACTTATAATGGGACAATGCAAGAAATCACTTTCAAGTATTTTTCTCTCGTAAACCATAGGAGCTACAGTTTCAAACCTCGGAGAGGAGATTCATAATGATTTTAAGAATGAATCGAAAAATAATTACATCACTCGGCCTCATGGTGGCGCTATAACGGCCCACTTTACGTTTTGCCCCGTAACTCTTGAACCGTAGATCGGAAAATTTAAATTCTTTTTTCCCTGGATTCCTTGGGTCAAGACGCATCTCCCCATATAGGCCACGCCCATTTGCGCCAGGATAGATTTTCCGCCATCTTGAATTTTCTCCAAAACACACTTTTTGCTCCTTTTCCTACATATTTTCTTCAAATGTCACAAAAATCGGTACACATGATCTACACACACACACACACACACACACACACACACACACACACACACACACACACACAGCTCCACTTCACACGGGTGTGATTTTTTTTTGGAGCTGTGTGCAGCTCCCTATACGTGGCTGTGTGGGTCTGTCTGTGTGTCTGTGTGTCTGTATGTAGCCTGACTTCGGCGCGTAACTAGTGCCGCACCATTTACGCCACTCGCGCAATATATACATCAAAATGTGCGGCTCGGCCGGGAATGGTGTTCTATTACCTTTCGTTCCGATCCGCCTTACCATGCCGACGTAATCGGCAAAAAACAACGCTTAATTGTCCCCATTGACTTATAATGGGACAATGCAAGAAATCACTTTCAAGTATTTTTCTCTCGTAAACCATAGGAGCTACAGTTTCAAACCTCGGAGAGGAGATTCATAATGATTTTAAGAATGAATCGAAAAATAATTACATCACTCGGCCTCATGGTGGCGCTATAACGGCCCACTTTACGTTTTGCCCCGTAACTCTTGAACCGTAGATCGGAAAATATAAATAAAATTCTTTTTTCCCTGGATTCCTTGGGTCAAGACGCATCTCCCCATATAGGCCACGCCCATTTGCGCCAGGATAGATTTTCCGCCATCTTGAATTTTCTCCAAAACACACTTTTTGCTCCTTTTCCTACATATTTTCTTCAAATGTCACAAAAATCGGTACACATGATCTACACCAAGGGTGCCCAACCAGTCGACCGCGGTCGACCGGTCGACCGCGGGCTCGTTGCCAGTGGACCGCGAGATGATTTCGAATAAATAATGTATTTTTTGACTGAACTAAAACCCCCCAGCACCCCCAAGCACCGAAAAAGCCCAGCTAACTGCCCACTCAGCTGGGGAATGTGGCCAGCTCGTTCATTGATCATTGGTTCTTTGATCATTGGTTCATTGATCATCGGGATGTAAATTGATTTCTGCTCGCCTTTTCCTCGCCTTTGTTCCTGTGCGCCTTTTGTTCTAAAGATGTTACAGGGCAGGGGAGGGGATTTTGGACCATTATCACCTCTACCTGGCTGAAAGGTATGATACTGTATAAAACAGGCTCTCAGACTAGGCTTGAATCACTACTGACTGAACGCCAACATGAAGCGACCACCAGCAAAGAAGAGGCGCACCCAGACGACGCTCCAGTTCACCACCGCAAGCAAGCCGCCTTCGCCGCCTTCAGGAGACCTGCCTGCCGCCGCCGCTTTGGAGCCGTTTACGCCGCCTCCCGACGACCTGCCTGCACCGACAGTGGGGACCGAGGCGGCCTGCTTCCCGGACACAGAACCAGGCTCAAGCGGCAGCAACGCACCGACAGCAGCAGGGACAGAGCCGGCCTGCTTTCCAGAGCCCAGCAGCACCGTCGCGGTGCCTGGAACAAGGGCCGCGGCGCCCTGCGCCCCAGCAGTGCCAGCCAGAGGAGGAGTGGATGCGCAAACAGACCTGTCTGCTACACGGAGACCCAAAACCTACTATTTCCACAAAGAATGGGAGGAGGATTACTTTTTTGTTTATTTTAAAGAAGAGTTCGCTAATGAGAGCCAATTGCCCCTTCATAAACTCATCTCCATTACAACAGATGGGGCTCCTGCTATGGTTGGCCGTACTAACGGATTCGTTTCACTGTGCAAACAAAGCGATGCTTTCCCGGACTTCCACAATTACCATTGCATAATACACCAACAAGCACTGTGTGGTAAAAGTCTGAACATGAAGGAAGTGATGGAGATCGCTATGAAGATCGTGTGCTCTGTGAGGGCACGGAGCTTACAGAGGAGGCTGTTCCGTGCTCACATGGAGGAGACAGAGGCAGAACACACAGACCTGCTGCTGCACACGGATGTAAGGTGGCTGAGCAGAGGTAAATTTCTCGACAGATTCAGCGAGTTGCTGCCTGAAATTAAAGAGTTTCTCAAGCTTGGTAAACATGTCGAATATACACAGCTAGAGGACAACACATGGCTTTTGGATTTGGCGTTATTAACTGATCTCACTGGCGAGCTAAATGACCTGAATTTAGAATTGCAGGGAAAGAATAAATGTGTGATAAACATGATCAGCTCAGTGAACTTGTTTAAAAGCAGAATAGAACTGTGGGCAAGACGGCTGCGGCGCAGTGACCTGCGCAACTTTCCTCACATGCAAGCAGAAGTTCAACGTCAGGGTGGGGACACAGCACAGCCTGATTGCACACGTTATGTGGAGCAAGTTGAAAGCATCATATCAGAGTTTGATAGGCGCTTCACAGACTTTGCAGCTATAGAACCTGTTGCAAGCTACATGTGTTTTCCATTTGGAAATGTGGATGTGGATGACATCGCACCCAAAGTGGCCTCACTGTGTAACCTGGACAGCTCTGATGTGGAGGACGAGATCCTCAAACTTCAAAGTGATATCGAAATCAAATCCAGGGCAACAAAGCTAGGGACTAAGGGAGAGTTCTGGGAGCTATTAATGCCTGAAAAGTATCCTAACCTCAGGAGATGTGCCATGAACATAACTGCTTTTTTTGGATCAACCTACCTGTGTGAGTCTGCTTTTTCTCACATGAACTTCATCAAGTCCAAGTACAGAGCCACAATGACAGATGAACACCTTGTGGCCTGCCTAAAGCTTGCAACCAGCTCATACAACCCTGACTTTGAAAAGCTAGCCTCCTCTTCCCAGTGTCAGGTTTCCCACTAAGGTAGAGACTGGAATAAAGGAGAAAAAGAAAAGAAAATGTATAAAAAAGAAAAGAGAACTATCAGTGACTTGTTGACATAATCCACAGATTTTGTGTGAGTGTGTTGTCAGTATGTATGCAGAGTGTGAAATAAATGGTCATGCTGTCTGTATGCCCAATGTGAGAAGTTGCTTCTTTTCTTCTTTCTTCTTCTTTATTATAATATAATTATTCAATTATAATATTATTGAATGAAAATATAGTAGGAATGATTAATATAATTATTATAATTATTATAGTAATCATTCCTACTATACAGTATGAGTATAGTACAGTGAGTACACTGTTATAATCCCTATTAATATTTTCTGTTTTTCACGTGTATATTGAATGGGTATTACAGTACATTTTGGGCTGGTAGCCCTCAGCTAGGTGGCAAATTTTCAAAGTAGACCTTGGTTCAAAAAAGGTTGGCCCAACCTTTAACAGTTAAAGCATCCTGTAACATGGCTACCATTTAGTTGGGTTCTTTCTTTTGTTTTTGTAAATACTTCCATCTATCCATATTCATCTGCTTATCTGGAGGCGGGTAGGTGAAGGAGGCAGTAACACTAAACTAAGCAAACTACATTTTAAAATCAATGACAGATCATACACTTTTATCATAGTGTGTTCTTGGTTTTGAAAATGTACAGGCAGTGGTTGGGGTTGGGGCCTTCATTAGTTAAACTGAATCCATATTTCAAATATTATGTATATTTGTCAAAGTACTGTAGGTATGATTGATTCAATAAATGCAGATACAAAAAAGTGACAGTACATTTGAGGACGCCACCATACCTGTTTGCCCCCCAAATCACAAAGTCTATCTCTGTTCTCCTTCAAGTGTAACATTTTGTTTTGTCGTACTGCTGCATGATAGTGATATCATGTGATGCTCCAGGGGAAAGCTCAGTAGACAGATTTAAATATTGTCTTTGACAATGTGAATAAATAGGGAAACGATTTAAATATTGTCCTTGACAATGTGAATAAATAGGGAAACAATTACATATTCATTCTCTTACTTACTGGTTACTCACCTATTTTGATCTAAAGAGGTGACTTTACACACATACTGTACAACCACCACCTGTCTCATGAAGGGGACTCGCCATCTGGTGACCAAAGTGGGAATAAACTTTAACCTTCCATTAAAACATTGAACAGGGACATTGAACAGGCTAGCTTTCATGCTTTCAAGTGTGCTCTAATTTTGTAACTTTGATCAAAACTAAGATTTGGCCCCAGATTTTGGCCAGTAGGACGCCCACCCACTTCATCTTTGTGGACAAACGAAACCTACGCAGCATAAGGAGGTACTAGTACGCAGGCGCCACACGTGACCTTTTCTGACACACGCACACACCTCCACTGACTTCCAGTAAAACTGCTTCTAGATGGCATGCCGTTGACAAAAAAATAAAGGCCAAGTGCCATTTTAGGGGCCCCTAAAATAACAATATTGCAGGCCTGGCATGCGGTGTCAGAAAGCAGGTCAGCCAATCATGAACAAGGTCATTCTCTTCAAAAGAGCTGTGCGCTTCAGTAAACAATTTCCAGTACAGGTACAAACTTCAGACGATGACTCTTTGCATCCTCTTTCTACTTCTGGTTGATATATTAAGTAAGTATTTTTGACTTTACACTTTGGGAGCATAACATTGGTGTGCAGACTCTTACTTTTCTTTACTTGTATACTGTTTATTAGTCCAGCACCCAGCCTATATGGCTTTAGATGTGCGTGCCTTTTTGGCTGTTGTTCAGCCTTTTTCTTCATTGGGTGTGGTGAACACCATTTTAATTCACACTGATGATGAAGGCTGGACAGACAAAACGTTTGTCATCTTGTCAATATGAGGCATAGAACAATAAAAAAGATGGACTTTTATTTCTGAGTGCAGATTTTTTGGAAGTGAAAGCATGGTAGAGTTAAATGTCATGGTATAAAACCTGAAAGTCTGCATGAGGTTTAGGACCATTATGTTCATGATCAATGACACAGTCTCTTAAAGGTTCTGTATGTGAACATTTATCTTCCAGGCTGTGATCCAGCTGTTACTCAACCTGCAGTCCTGCACCAGGACAGTGGAGTCATCACAGCCAAGGTTGGAGAGTCTGTGACTTTGAAATGCTCCTACCGAGAGGATGCCGAGATGCTTCTCCTGTGGTACCAGCAAGCTATGGGAAATAAACCTCAGCTTATGTCAACCGCCATGAAGCATGTCCAAATACCAACGTTCTACAATGAGTTCAAGAATTTGAATTTCTCTGGAAGAAACGAAGGGGGAATAAGCCATCTCACAATCAACGACCTCCGCCTGTCAGACTCGGCTACGTATTTCTGCGCGATGACAGGTACCATCGCTGCGGTTACATTCACCCAAGGTGTCTTCCTTAATGTCCAGGGTACCCATTCCAACACCCAAGACATTACTCAGCAGCCAGTAACAGAGTCAGTCCAGATAGGAAACTGTGTGACACTGAACTGCACAGTACACACTGACACCTGTGACGGAGAACACCCCACAGTCTACTGGTTCAGAGATGGCAGATCACAGCTTGGAATGGTTTATTCCCATGTTGGTCAGTGCAAAGAGGCTTCCAAAGCGCAATCCACCAACCACAGCTGTGTCTATCGCCTCCCTGTGGAGAATGTGACCGTGGCTGATGTTGGAACCTACTACTGTGCTGTAGCCTTATGCGGACGCATACTGTTTGGAAATGGAACAAGAGTGGAGATTGCGGGTAGGTAGTTATCCTAGATCTTGGGTCTTCAACAGGGGGTCCGGGACACCTAGGGGGTCCTCAGAGTTACTACAGGGGGTCCTCCAAATCTTCGAAAGATAGAACGTTTTTTTTCTCCCTTTTTATATTAACCACTTGAACCCTAGTGTCCATATTCTGAGAACTTTAGCCAAAAATAGCAGATCTACAAGCTCACAACGCCTCGCAAATCTACAAGCTCACAACGCCTCGCGCGAGAGCTTGTAGATCAGCAATTTTTTAGCAAAGAGCTTTAGTGCAGAGGGGTAAAAGAGCAGACTAAGTAGAGTGAAAGGTCAAGTTCATCAAGTATGGATGCATGGTTCAAGGGGTTAAATATCTGAAAACACAAATTAAACTATATGGAATCTCTGAAAAGGTTGTGGGGGTCCCTGCTTCATCTCTCACTTAACTAAGGGGTCCTTGACCTGAAAACATTGAAGACCCCTATACTAGATCTTGAATGCTAGTGCAAAAGTTAACGCACACCATGGCTGTAGTGAGGTGCTGAATACAGGAAACAAACTTTAAAAAGGTTCAATGTGAAGTTATTTTTAACTTATTGATGTTTTGGCCTACTGGCCTATCATTCTGATGAAGGCCAGCAGGCTGAAATGTCAATACATTACTTCATATGGAGCCGGTGTGTGACACATTTGTTATTCTTTTTAACATCCTGAATGACACACAACATTAATGCTTGAATAAATAATTGCATAATTGTACAAAAGAAAAAATTAAAAGACATGCTTGCTTACCTTGGTGTTCCATCTAAACAGACGTGGCCACGGTGTCTCTGCTCGTGGTGTATGGACTGGGTGCAGCACTGGCAGTTGCCTTGATCTCAATCTTCATCTTATCTTACATCCTTTACAACATGGACAAGAAAAGATGCCCTGAGGGCAGACGTAGGTGGCATTCGACAATCTTCATGTGGAATTTAGTTTTCAAGCTGCATCAGTTACTCACTCATTGTATCTTTCATATGCAGGGAACACTTCTCATCCAAGAAGTTCTGCAGCCTGTGATTCTGAGGTGAGTAATATCTTCATATTCAGTCACAGTCAGACACCCAAATGTAACACCACTACAGCATCACAAGATTGGAAAGTCATATTTGTGCATTATTCACCCATTTCCTTTGATCTCACATTACGTCATGTTGTCTGTCTCGTCATGTAATGATTATTAATATACAGTGATCAATATGCCAAATCTGATATAATGTGATCAATAAGGGAGCTGTGAGACACTGAGTGGAAGTGAGCGATTCTTAGAGGCTAAAAAGGCTTTGTCATGTCATTGTGATCATTGGCTAAAGATAAAACTAAAAATGCTTTGTCATGTCATTTCGATTACATTGTGGATTGGGGCCTGGCAGTTCTTGTAGATAAGATATTTTCGGCAAATGTTCGCCTTATGACATGTCCAGAATAGGAATGCTAAAATTCATGTAGCTTTATTCAAATTATATTTGAAATTGAATTAATATATTTTAATAATCGATTTTTCCTATAAAATCAATTCAACATCACACTCTATTAATTGTTATCTTTTACTAAAATAGCTAGAAAGAGAAGCATGTTAATTCTGCAGTTCACTTTCATCAATGAATGTGTGTTGTTTCTCTGCCCATGGTTTCATAGTTACCCTTAAAGGCATTATGATAGCAGAGGCATTTTGCATGGGAATTAGAAGGCCCCCCCATCTTGAGACACTGGGTTGTATTTGTATTTGGGATGGGTTAAAATGCAGATGACAAATTCTGGGCATGTACAAATTAACCAGTTTCTTTACCTTTTCTGTCCCCTATATTTGTCAGCCCACAGATACCATCTATCAGGGCCTCCGACTAGCCACTATGGGCCAGGAAGTCTACAGTGCCATACCACGTTCTACAGCAGTGGGTCTGGTTCCCCCTACCAGGGGTAAAAGCACCCCTAGGAGTACTTGAACAGCTTGCAGGTCGTACAGTATGTGGAATTGGGGTGGGGATTTATTACAATTTATTTCC